>NC_079417.1:11142321-11147964 GCF_026213295.1 Gadus chalcogrammus
GGCTATTGTTCCTTGTCCACATACCTGTCTAATTGACCAACATAAACACACTCAGACTTAAGGCCTTCTCTGTCTAGGTTGTGTTCAAGTGCACTACGCTTTGGTGCTTGTTCGTCTATTCGAGATGTCTGCATTGATCTCTTTCTTGTTCAATTGCGTCTAACATCCGCTACATACATAGAGTATAGCCACTCTGAAGCGTTGACACAGCCGTGAAGCAACAGAAAAGGATAAAACAAACCCCTTCCTGTGACCGGGAGATCAAACCACAAGCGACTATCATCTATGCTAATAGAAATGCAACAACAACGCAAACAGCCCCAGATAGTGAGAATTCAGGCACCACAGTGTAGATCACACATACCTTCCTGCCTGGCGTTAAGCTGGTTGGGATAATGTCAGCCGATAGATGTGGGCCTACAAATTGTTTGGCGATGGTTTGGCCAGGACCATTTTTGCTCTGTTTCGAAAAGGTACTCAATTTATTTGTAAGGGATGGTGTATAGTAGGCCTATACTAGGACGTGACGTCGGACTCACCAAAGCACAACAGATCACCTTATAAAACACAGAGTTGACCAGTTGGTTCCTACCACCTTCCTGAACATGAGAAGTCTATAGTAAGAAGAATATAAAAATGCTGTTCCCCCGTAGAAATGAATTAAAATACAGTCAATTCAAGTATCTACCATGAAGTACTGCTAAAGGAGTAAAAGAGTGGCAAACGACCATACATAAACAGGAGGAACGGATCACAACACGTAGATGTGAAGAGGCAGCTTGTGACCAAAGCTCTTTAGAACCGTTGAGCATTCCCTGAGGTCATCAGTGCAGCGCTTTGACAAGTCTATACGATGCTAAGCACGTAGCGCCTATGAGTTAGCTTACTCCAGGGATCTAATCTCACGATGCTTCACCAAAGCAAAATAAAAACGGTTCTGGAGCCAGAGGAGCTTATAAACACGACGTAAACAGTGATTTAATTCACATTAACAGTTTCCCATTAAGTGGCGAGGGAAGCAGAGTGATGCGTAGCGACTTTGAGAGGGAAAATAAGATTTTGCGTCAGTTAGCTCAGCGTCAGACGATGGTTGTTTTTAACAATTGTATTGGATAAACACAGACTCTGTGAACAACTTACCAGGTTTTAAGCAACATTTTATTATTTATTTTCCCGCTCTATCTGTATGGGAGAATTGAGGGAAATGCCACGATGAATCAGCAGTGGTGGAAAAGGCAACAACTGACTTTCCAAGGGGTTTCCATGGGTTGGATTCTTGAGCCTTGTGTTGAAATGGAAATCATCTAAATAAATCATATTTTCTCCAAGTGTTTTTCTTTCTCCTAGACTTGTTTTGTTTCACATGGTTTTCAGGGAAAGTCTTTGCATGCCGTTACTTAAGCCCCTAGCCTGAGCTCAGCCCAGCTGACTTTTCACTGGAGTGACGTCACAAAGGAGCAGGGAGCAGAAGGAGAGGGGGTGGCTGTGTGTGTGTTGACACAACAGTTTTAGCTGCCGTCACTGCTGCTGTTTGGGAGGAACAGTGGGTCAAGTCGTGGAGCCCTCTGGCGCTTCCTCCATCTATACCTTCACATAAAGCTGGCTGTGTTCAACGAGCCAAGGGCTGGAGCTTAACTGCCTACCCCAAAGCATTTGGGCTGTGGAAGGATGCAGCGAGAGAATGACTTGTCCCCCCCTTATCAGGATGGGCTTTGGGAAAGGAGCAGAACATTTGAACCCTGTCTGACTTCCAGTGAAATAAATATGACAGAGGGGATATTGTGGTCGCCTGATTAACGACGAATAAGCCATACAGTCGGCCATGGACCACATATATTTACATTTCCAATGGCTTGTGATTTATTGCCACTTTTACACATTTCTTCAAAACAAGTTGTACAGAAACAACTATTTAAATAATGGTAAATCACCCAGTCATAAGGCTACCTTCAGCAGTGCTAAGTCTGATGTTTGGATACAAGGTCTAACAAATAGCTTTTTCATTGTTAAGCTCAGCAGCCTCTGCAGACACAGCTTTGTCTGTCAGGAGAAGGTCCTATACAAGCCCAAACTGGCTGTGATTCTTTTTTTGCTGCAAATACAACGACGCATTCAATGTAGTACATCCAATCTAAGCTGACAAAACAACCCTTTACATTGCCTTTGGGCTCAGTCTGCTAAAAAAACTTTGAGAATGAGCCACGGTGACTTCAGAAGACTGACATCCAGTACACGATGAATTGATTTGAAACAATCAATTTATATTGTGTCAAATTAAATGAATCAATAATGTGATTTCCGATGTGTTCACGACCTACAATGTGGGATCGTAAACAAACAACGCTGCGTTTATGTAGTGCCGTAACTAAACGAGCCTTGGGTGTATTCACAGCCATGAGCCGAGGTTACCTGTATGAGCATCCAGCTGAACTGGCTGAGGTGGAAGTAGTGGGTGAAGAGCGCCAGGGCAGCACAGCTCTCCTCAGAGAACATCCTCCCACGGAACACCGATGCCAGGAAGCAGATCTGAGGGGAGGAACACACGCACGTACACATTAGGAACCGCCCGGGCCACCTCATCGGCTGCCCGTGCCGAGGTTTTATAAACCATTGCATGCATATGCATATCTGTTTGTACACATCGGGGTACTGGACGACGTGAATGCAAATTGGTGCACACGCACACACACACACACACATTAAAGAACGCGACCTGTACCAGAATGTCTGGACATATTCTTCCAGAATGAGATCAAGAACACACACACACACACACACTCACACACACACACACACACACACACACACACACACACACACACACACACACACACACACACACACACACACACACACACACACACACACACACACACACACACACACACACACACACACACACACACACACCTCGAAGCGACCTGACCCAGAAGGTCTGAGCTGCATGAGAATGAGATGGGGACCCTCTGAGAGTTTATGGGATCAATGCCCCCCCGTCTGGCTTCAGGTAAACAGCCTAGCACCCAGCGCAGAGCCCCAGTCTACCAGGCGATATATAGGGCAAACCGCGGTACATAAATCCACAGTGAGCATCAGAGACCCGGATTGGGGGCTCGGACAGCTCTGATTAACGAGGGGGGGCTCGGCTTCATCCGGGGGGACTTACTGGCACTGAGACGCCATGTGTTCGCCAAACATCCTTCTTGGTGAAATGAGTGATGAGGCTTCTGCCATAAAAAGCCCATCTCACAGAGCCCTGTGGTGCAGGCCAGACGGCAGTCAGGTCTGTGACCGATATCAATGACTGGGCTGCGGTGCGGCCAAGAATAGCTGATCGCCATATCCTGACCCACGCCTAATCCTTAAATGACTGCATGGCTCTGAGCAGCACGGTGTTTATCTTCAGAGATAAAGTCATCCATCCTTATATCCACAATCGTGTCCCGTAACTGCAGTTTCTCTTCTCCTCCTCCTGGGCTATTACTGTATAACATCATCGACATAAATAAACCAAACTTTGGAATTATCACTTGATGCCGGAAATTTTAAGTAATGTGGGGACAGGTTTGCTTTGAGAAGCAATATATCGGTCCAATGTTGGTCGGCGGTCAACAAAGCAGATTCTTCAATGACTTAATATCAAAATTAAAGTTACAATGGTAACTTCAATGCGATGCTATTTCAAGTGTCTCAATTGGTTCTCATGATATTATAATGTAATGTCAGGAGGACCAGATAATAATGTGATTTATTAGTTATTATTTAGTTGGGTTCAGACCATAATAACGATTAAAGATAGATCATTTCTCACCTCAGAAGTCTGACGACAGGGTTCACCTTGAATTGAGACGCAAAATATCCATATAAGGGCAGGAAGAAAACGAGTTCCTAACAAACCTCAACAAACAGCTTTTCACTACAGAAAACACTGCTACAACAACATCACACCTGTACACACACTGTGAACAGAACCAGTTTGTAGGGGAAAGGCAGGTAGTCGCCTTGAAGTGAAATCCATGATTACCTCCACCACAATGACTGTTTGGATTGGGAAAGTGACAGTGTTCCAGAACAAGGTGCACCTGAGGTATCACCCGGTAGTCTGGCTGAGTGATGACTCAATGGGAAGGACAGAAGCCCTGTCTGTGGCTCTGTGCCCTGGCCATGAGGCCATTCCCGCACAGCGTCCACATCCTTGAGGGGAGCGAGAGAGCCCGGCCCGGACAGGTGGCTTGTGCGAAGGAGTACTCACTCGCTGTTTCTTCTTCTTCTACCTTTTTTTTCTCCATTGTTGTTGTTTTATTTTTTTGGCAAAGGGAGGCTCAAGGTGAGTCAAGGACGCAGCCCGCCATAGAGTCGGTCCAATCGCAGAGCAAAACAAGCAGGGGCCAACACATGCAAAGTCAAAATGTTTCAAGTGTAATCGGAGTACACACACACACACACACACACACACACGTACACAATACACTAATGCCGGCTGATATGTGCGCTGGGCTGACGGAAAGAACTGCATCTTTGTCTGATAACCTCTCAACACATTTGTATTACACACTTGGATAGCCTCAGGGATAACAAAGATCCAGGTAACATGATAACAGAGCTGGTGAGAGAGGAGGGGGCCGGGAGTGGAGGGGGCGGCACTCTTCTCTTCCTGTCCAAGCGCAGGAAGAGAAGCATCAGAATGCTTGAGTGGCCATTAGAGCAAGCTAACGTGTTAGAAACGTTGAGTCAACAACAACAATGTCGATGTCGTGTTAACACAACAGAAATTGACGTGCGGCTCATTGGCCACAACCAGAAAGCGCATGTCAATGTGTACATTTCTTGTTGCGTTAACAAAACCAAATATTACGTATTAACACGCCAAATTCGGGCTTGTTGCCGCGACATTTCTAAGATGTTATTTGAGCTCATGTACTTCCATAGTGTGGTTTTGCAGGTGTAAACCGATTCAGTAACCTATGTAGTTGTGTACAAAGAATTTCATTTGTTTGAATCTATAATGAATCATTATAATATCAATTTAAACAATCAGTGCAACGAAAGTGCAAGCGTGCAGGCCATTCTGATGACAACATTTACACATTAAGAGCACCTGTGATTTTCCTACTTTATTGAACTAACACTGGCTTGGGTGGAATATGAAAAAACCCTGAGGTGACCTTTGCTGCTTTCCTCCCTCAGTTATCAAAACAGAGTAAGAGAAAACAGGTTTTCATGTATGGTGTTTGTCAGCAAAATCATGTGTGTTGTCATCATAGCAGCTCAGCAACTCTACATGGGAAGGCAGTGTTCAGATATTAGTACATTAGTATAGTACATTAGTCTGAAATGGTAAATAGCCTCGAGGCAAAAAGCAGGATCGTTATGTCATCCGATTTCGATGATCTGGCTTTAACAATAAAACAACTTTTATTATAATCGCAGACCAGCAGAATGAACATCAGCGGGTTTCTGCAGGAGGATGCTGACCGGGCGATGACCTCACAGCCCAGGAAGCGGAGACGGCATAAAGCAGGTGGGGGTCATTCAGGCATTGTGAAACAGAAACTTTAGGAGCCTCTCTCTCTCTCTCTCTCTCTCTCTCTCTCTCTCTCTCTCTCTCTCTCTCTCTCTCTCTCTCTCTCTCTCTCTCTCTCT
>NC_079417.1:11148064-11193064 GCF_026213295.1 Gadus chalcogrammus
ATACTGACCGCTTCCCGGGCTCTCCACACTGGCTCCCGGTCAGCAGGGAGAAGGCGAACCGCTCGGCCAGCTCGGACAGCTGGCTGAGGCCCCGGGTGTCTCTCTGGCTGGGGTTGGCCATGGCGCAGAGCAGGTCGTAGGTCAGCCCCCGACTGCTCTCCTGTAGAGGGTTCCCCTCCGCCTCCGCCAGGACCTGCTCCCAGGGAAACACGCCCGTCGTGTCAACGTTTTGGAGAAAGGGACTGTCTCGTTGTTTGGTGTGTGAGTGTGTGTGTGTGTGTGTGTGTGTGTGCGCATGTGTTTGCGTGCGTAGCTACTATGCTATGTCATATTTGCAAAATAAGTCTATGTGTAATGTCATGTCTATGACATGATTATGCAAGTCACAGTGATTCCAGCTGAACGTTTACGCCTAACATAAACATTATGTATGCAGTGTTTAAGGAAAACTTTTCCTTTGGTCCCGGTTTTAAAATAAACACTCGCTCCTCCTCGTCTCACAAGCTCTGATCTTTCTGCTTAACATCTTTCTCTCGTCTCGCCTTCGTTCTCTCGCTTGTGCTCCTCCGCCTACTCCTTCTCATCTAAACAACTTCTCACTTCTCCGCTCTCTTCCTCCCCCTTCACTCTGCTTGCCTACTGAGTCACAGCGGCAGGACGCTGGCCTGGTGGCCGCCAAAGAGCCTGATGAGGAGACAATAGGAGAGGCTCCAGTGACGAGTGACTACTGGGAGCATCGACCGAGAGGGCTGTCTGTCTGCAGGATGGAAACTTCTCATGGACGTACAGGGCCTTTAAGTTTGGCAACTACAGTCGACGTCATTGACCGACCACTGTGGGGAATTTCTGTAATCACACTCATCGGAGGGTTCCAGTAGCAGCAAGGACAAGGATAGAGAACCCACCAACACCAGAACCCCACCAGTCAGACGTGGCTCCTTTACAAAAGGATCGATAAAAGATAGATCTAATTGTTTACTCATGACTCTAGAGGCCATCGCTTTCTCTTTCGCTTTCTTTCTCTCTTTCTCTTCCACTCTCTCTCTCTCTATCCCCCTTTCTCTCTCTCTCTCTCTCTCTCTCTCTCTCTCTCTCTCTCTCTCTCTCTCTCCCTCTCTCTCTCCCTCTCTCTTTCCCTCTCTCTCTTTCCCTCTCCCTCTCTCCCTCTCTCTCTCTTTCTCTCTATCCCCCTCTCTCTCCCTCTCTCTCCCTCTCTCTCTCTCCCTCTCTCTCTCTCCCTCTCTCTCTCTCTCTCTCTCTCTCTCTCTCTCTCTATCCCCCTCTCTCTAGGTCAGAAGGCCCCTCAGAGTCGCTTCTATGGTGTCTAGCATCTAACAGCAAGTGAGAGAGAAACTGATCTCTCTCTCTCTCTCTCTCTCTCTCTCTCTCTCTCTCTCTCTCTCTCTCTCTCTCTCTCTCTCTCTCTCTCTCTCCCTCTCTCCCTCTTTCCCTCTCTCTCTCTCTCCCTCTCTCTCCCTCTCTCGCTCTCTCCCTCTCTCTCCCTCTCCCTCTCCCCCCCTCTCTCTCTCTCCCTCTCACCTTCCCCAGCGCCACCAGCACGGCGGTGGTCTGCTCGGGGGCGAGCAGCGCTGTGGCCTTGTTGATCAGCCCCTGCAGCACGCGGTCCATCACGGCCGCGTCCAGCGGCTGCTGGAGCGTCTGCAGCTGGTCCAGCAGCGCCCACACCGCCGCGGCCTCCGCGTCCGCCACCAGGGTGACGTTGGCCACGCCCAACTGCGGGTGCACCCGGGCCCCGCCCGACGCGTCGTGGAGCTCCACCCGGAAGCGCTTGGGGGTGGGCTCGGGCGAGGCCTGGCCCGGGGTCAAGGTCACCGACAGCGTAGCGCTGCTCTGGCCCCGGGCGAAGGTCAGCTCGTCCTCCTGCTGGAGGAAGTCCCGGCCGGCAACCGCGGGCCATATCATGGAGCGGCCCACCGCCTCGGGCTGGGGCAGCACCTGCAGGGGGCGGCGGCAGGGAGAAGGGGGGGGGCGGGGGAGGGAGGGGGCGGGAGGGAGAAGGGGGATGGAGGGAGGGAGGGGATGGAGGGAAGGAGGGGATGGAGGGAAGGAGGGGACGGAGAAGGGGGTTGGTGGGAGGGAGGGGACGAGAGGGTGGATGAGACACATGGGATGGATGGAAGGACGGATGATACAGATAGATTACTTGATGAAGGGATCCAAACTGAACAACAACCTTAACCCTATGAAACGAGCCATTAGCATGACGCCATTGTTCCACTGGTTGCCTGCCCCTATGTGCACTTCTTCGGGCCCCACTCACCAGCATGCGGTACCGCACCGTCAGGACGCCGGCCGCGCTGGCCTGCCTGTGGACCTGCAGGTCGAGCCGCGTTGCCTTCAGCGTGGCCACGGGCAGCCGGGAGGCCGCCGCAAAGTAGATCAGGCCGCTGGGAGGGGCGTCGCTCTCGGCCAGGGTGACGTTGGCGAAGCGCGCCGTCTGGTTGATGGAGGCCCCGGAGCCCACCTGGTAGATCTCCACCAGGAACCAGCTCCGCCCCTCTGGCTCCTGGTACGCATGGAGACATGGGATGAGGGCGAGGACGAGGGAAGTGCTTTACTCCCTGGATCCCTCATGCCATGTGTTCCAGTACCCGTACTACCATACTATTTAGTACTCCAGAAAAATACTTAGTATGTCCCAATACATAGTATGGAAAATGCAGCAGGCCAAAAATACCAGGATGGCACAGCAGAAGATACATGGATGGCACTACAGGTGTACTAATCTACATCTAGCCTGCCAGAACCTAAAGAAGGAGAAGGAAAAGAAGAGGAGAAGGAGGGGAAGCAGGGGAAGCATCGAAAGCAGCCATAAGCTGTGTTTGAAATCGTTCCCTATCACGGATATAGTGTACTATATAGGGTGCTCGCCATTTTTTAGTGGTGTTCGAATTCTCAGCGGTTAATTTCATGCACTATATAGTGCACTTAAAATACCCCAAATTTGAGTGTACATACGATGTAGCCTACATGTTACTCCCGTATACCACAATGCAATGCGGTCGTGTTTTTCTGGAGGAGAAGAAGAGGCTGAATAACCGCGAAAATGAATACATTTAATCAAAGTACATTTTGGGTACTTTGATTTGGTTTTGCACATAATATTGTTTGCACTTGAAAAAAAGAGAATTATTTAATTTAATTTATTTTAATTTAACTTTTATAAATTTTAGTTTTAGTTTCAATTTCATGCATGTACAGAGTTATAATAAAACATTTCAAAATGCATGCGCGACTTGGTTAAATAAAAGTCTGTTGGTCCAGTCATATATTTTGTCATTGTAGTTTTCTGTATCGTCACACCCCTACTAATCAGTGACATCACCTGTAGTGTGTCCCAATTGTATGCATACTGTGTTCAAGAGTACGTACTTTCTAAGGGTAGCTGCAGTAGGTACTACAAGTAAAAAGGAAAAGTATGCAATTTGGAACGCAGCCTTGTTCTTGGTTCTACTAATTCTTCTGTTACGTGTTTTTATTTGTGCAAAGGCTGCCGAGAACTCCCCAATAAAAACCCATCACAGGCCGTTCCGTTACAGAGACATCACAAACTGAATAGACTGTTCCTCTGCTGACATGCTACACCCACGCCGTCTCCTGGCACGATGTCACCTGACCCACACCAGGGAGAAACCAGAAGCCGGTCAGGATAGAGGAGTCGAGGGGCCAGTGTGGCTACAGACGTGTTCTATTCCTGCACTGGGGAGCCTGCTCTGATGAATGTTACACACAGCGAGGAGGGCCACGATGCGTCAGGACCACCCACTCAACCATCGCCCCAATTGTCCGCTCCCACAGAGCCATTGCGTGTTCTAAGCATGTCACCGTTCAAAGTGAGTCAGGTTTAACACGCGCCACAGTCCCACGCACATACGGGATCCACCCCCTTCCATGAATCATTATGTTCACGGCTGTTCAATCCCATTTTTAGATGCTTTTCACACCTGCGTATTTTTCATTGTAGGGGTGATGCATCTAAAGCTAGACTGTACACGATGGGGATGGCGACACTCTGGGAGTCCCCGTTCCTAACCTCGATTGGTCCGTGACCATCATGAGGTCAAACCCTTGAATCCCCAATGCAAAACACACACTCTCCCCCGAGTACATCCTTCTACCCCGACCAGCCGCTCAACCACCCAGTGAACGTAAGCGAATCGCGCCACCCAGTAGTAGCATCAAGGCAGTCCATGTACGGAAACATTGAAACCTTTGGAACAATTCATCAAACATGATTCACGACATTATTTCTCAAAAAACAAAGTGTCGAATAACTAGCGTAGCTCAGACATCGACTGTTGAGTCCCAGTCCACATAACTAACCCCATATGCAACGCTCCACATGTACACATTTGTGGAGCCATGAATTCTTTAGCGTGAGGGTTAGGGTGACCTGGCCCCTAAGGTTGGACAACAGCGACACTGCAGACGACCCTATACAAAACGCACACCGGTCCGTCTCATGTCAGCGGACTGACCTCGTCGGGCCGGACCTCCAGTGTGAGGACACAACGCGTCTGACCCCTCAGACACAGCACGGCGCCCGAGGTGACGAGCAGCTCCTGGGTCAGGTTCACCCCGCCGCTGACCAGCGATGGGACCGCCGCGCTGTGGGTGGCTCTCCAGAAGACCTGCACGTCCTCGAAGGCTCTGCTCACAGGGGGGGGGGCAGCGAGGGGGTTAAGGGCTACACCACAGTACAGCTCAAACAACAGCAAGGTCCTATGGCGTGTGAAAGCACACACCCGACACACTAACACACACTCATAGACATACAGACACACACACACGCAAACGGACACGGACACACGCACACACACACACTTTGTGTGTCTGTGTTTTGACCTCAGGAAGAACAGCACTCGTCTGTGTACGACAGACACACACACACACACACACACACACACACACACACACACACACACACACACACACACACACACACACACACACACACACACACACACACACACACACACACACACACACACATACTGACACAGGTCTTTCCTCATTCTATCATTCATCATCGTGATTATAAATACAATGTCAAATATTATTATTTAATTGCCCCTACTATTTTCCTGTTCATATTTGTACTTATATGTAATTCCTGTTAATATATATTCCTGTATCTGCCTCTTGAGCAGAGCAATAGTGACAGAGAGCTGAAGAACAACTGTGAGTGTGAATCCTGGCGGATGTGATGGGGCGGTCCAGCTACCTGTTCTCCTGTCTCTGCAGCACCAGCTGGGCGGTCCTGTTCTCCGAGTCCTCGTCCAGGGTCTGACCCACAAGGGACCCCCGGCTGAAGCCCACGATGCCGTTTTGGAAGTCGCTCCCTGGGATGGGGGGGGGGACCAGGGGGGAGGGAGGGAGGGAGGGGAGGGAGTGATGATACACAACGGTTTCAACTGATTTCCACACCCGTGTGATGCCTTCATGTACAATGACCCAAACATCGTCCCCACGCCCTTCTTAAGGTCCGGACCCCCCATTGGTTGATGAGGGCAGAGGCAAAGCTCACCTACGTCCTGCTCAAAATTGTAGTGGCAGAACTGGGCCGTATCCATGACAACCACGGTCGGACTAGGGGGACCCCTTTGAACAGGTAAGGAACCCTCATCTTATTTCTTGATGAAAAGGTTGTTTGTAAACCATTCAGTAATGGGGGATAGTGGTTCCACTCCCAGCTGAAAGGTTCCCAACATTCCCTTCCTTCTCCTCAAGGACTTCTGGATTCGCACACATACAAGACAACAAGGAAACAGATCCACATCTTACCGAGGATGACGATCTTGGCGAAGGCCCCGAAGCCCTGATGGTCGGTGCGGTCGGCGATCTGCCCCCCTCCCTCGGGGTCGGAGAGGTAGACGAAGAAGGCCTCCTGGCCCTCGGGCTCCGAGTCGTCCAGGATGAGCAGCAGCACCGTCGCCTCGCTCTGCCCGGCCTGCAGGCTCACCACACTGGAGGCCAGCCGGAAGTCCTGCCCCTCCCGGGCCAGGGTGCCGTTGTAGTCCAGAGCGAAGGGGAGGGCCGTACCCACCGTGACTCCTCCTACGGAGAGACCGCCGGCGGTCAGAGGGTACGGGAGGAGGCCGATCGGGGAGCGGCCCGGAGACATTTCTACTGCTCAACGGCCCCACCCTGTACTGTTGGCCGTAGGACTACCCTTCACCTGCTGCTCTTCTCTTTAGACAATACTGCTACCATAATTATGACACTATATAATAGCTTTATTCACAATTGCAATGGGTTCACAAACTCAACACAACAACAACAACAACAACAACAACAGCCCACCTCCGTAGGCTTGGACCCGGACGCTGGCGGCGGCGTCCAGGCCGGCCCCGCCCGGCCCGGCGGCCCTGCGGACCCTCAGCTCCACCCTCTTCTCCTCAACGCCGTCCTGCTCCCGGTCCTCCTCCGTGTGGACCAGGGCGGGCCCGATGCTCAGCACCCCCCCACCTCCTCCATCTCCTCCACCTCCTCCGTCTCCTCCATCTCCTCCTCCGTCTCCTCCTCCTCCGTCTCCTCCTCCGGTGGCGTTGCTGGCCCTGATGGTGACCCGGGCCACGCTCTGCTCCCGGTCGATGCGTGGCCGGGCGCCGGGCGCCGCCCCCAGCGCCCGCACGTCGGTCAGGTTGACGTAGAAGACCTCGTCGGGCTCGGCGAGCGAGTCGTTCGCGATGGCCAGCCGCAGCGAGGCGCGGGTCTGGAGCGGCGAGTCGAAGGCGACCCGGCCGTCCGCCACGGCGCCGAAGTCCTCGTCCGCCGTGGCGCTGCCCGAGGCGGTGGCGTAGGACAGGACGGCGCGGCCGCCGCGGCCGCCGTACAGGCGCTGGACGTGGAGCGTGACGTTCTGGGCGTCCTCGTCGACCAGCACCTGCCGGGACTCGCGGGTGAACCGGTACACGCCCAGCGGCTCCACCTCGGCCACCGTGAAGCCAGGCCTGAGGGGCGGAGTCACACGTCCTCAACACCACTCACTTTATGAACAAACCATCAGAAAATAACCAACTATTCCCATCCCCTCCATGCATGCACTGAGTCAATCAGCCCCGACTTTCCCTTTCATGTTGAATGCGCAGGTATCAATGCAGACTGTTAAATCATTCATCTCTCCCTGGACTGTACACAATGTGGTGTTGCCAACAATCTTATCCTATGTCATGCTATCTCTGTTGTATACAGGGAATGGGTTAACCTAGCGATTGTCAGTGCTGTGCACTTGGTGCTATGAACATCCTAACTGTACTGTACTAATATATCATATTGTTGTTTCACCTTCTTCTGACAAATGTATTTATTCTAAGTCGTGTTGGATGAAAGCGCCTGCTAAACGCCCTCAATGTAAATGTACATGGTACATGAGCTCTCACAAGACGCTATGAATGCTGGGTATTCACCTGAGCTGGACAGCGGCTGTGGTGTTGGTGCCGGGGCTGGCAGCAGTCAGATGTATGGCGTAGGCCGCAGGCGCCGAGGGGTTCCACGGAGCGGTCAGTGCGATGGGCCGGCTCCTCTCGCCGTGGGCCAGGCTGACGGAGCCTGGAGGAGCGGGGGACAGCCGTGTGAGGGACGGACCGGTGCTATGATAACAGCAGACCTTTGAGCCGCGTCCATACTGGCTGCTGGCAGCGGTTCACAAGGAGTCTGTGCAATGCACTGGGTTCTGTGTTCGGTCAAGAGGTCTGCACTGGTTGAAATAAATCAAGAACGTGCGACTAAAACGCACGCAGTGAGCTCGACCCATGAATAACTCTGAAACTGTGCGGTATAAAATAGTACTGGGTTGCGTAAAATAAAAATTTGGCGTCAACATTTTTTTTGTGTAACAAGGTGTAACTGTACGGCTCCGTCAGATGCCGAACATGTCAAACATAATGTCAGGAATGGCTTTGACGCCGTACAATGCACGGCACAAAGGATTATTGGAAAGCACGATTGGTGCGATAGCTTGTTGTGCGTGAAACCCCTTAGGACAACATTTTAACTTTGGTTAACTTTATGCACATGACCTTGTGTTCTATGGACAGTTAACATTCAGTGATGAGCACTGAAGACCTTTCCTAATGTTAAGCATCGAGCGGTAACGTTGTGATTGCACACCAGCAGCAGTAGAGAGGTGGTTAGGTCAGATATATCTGTAAGGCCCTACCTGCTGTTGGGCTGACAGCTCCAGGTGTGAACCCGGGCGGCGCCAGGCCCGGAGGGTACCCCGTTTTCCAGTCCACGGTGACCCCCCCAAAGAGGCCCGTCCGTGACACTGTTGCCTCGCACTGCCCCGTCTCCAGGCTGGACACCTGGAGGACCACCGAGGCAAAGCCGACCTGGGGGCGCCGCACACAGGGAGGGAGGAGAAAATGGAAGTACTCAGGGGTTTATTTCGGATAAGCCTCACAAATCGAACTTAACATTAGAATCTGAGCTCAAATCACAAATCTCTTTCCTTTGCTTCATATTTGGATCGTCCAATCGTGTTGCTGAAGGCAGGGGTGGTCAAGCCAGCACTTTTTAGTCTTACCACTGTGGAAACCCCCTTCTGAAGGATCATCCACTCGCGCAAATGAGTTTTCCTCAGTAAAACGCCTCCTTAACGAAAAAACAAGGTGTAATGGGCCCCTGGCTGTGTTTGGTTCGTGGTCCCGGCACCGAGTCCTCTCCCCAGATGTTCTGCCCTAACAGAGTTGGACTGCTGGAACCAAGATTAATTTGGGATGGAGCCTCACAGGACAATGGCCCCGATTGCTTCTATGGACCTTGACAGCGTTGGGCAGTTAGAAGATTGGGCCTAAAATAGATTTGAACACACAATCACTCTCCCTTTATTAGATTCTGACACTCGCTATAGCGCGATTTGTTTCAATTTACAAGTCCTGACAAAGCTAATTGTTGACAGCGGAGCCGGGGATGTGAATTAGGTTACCGACCGCAGAAATCCAGTTACGACCGGGGGTTGGCCATAATATTTAAAGTAAATTCAAAGTGACATAAAAGTCGATAGGGCAAACGCCATGACTCAGATCCAAGCAAGCTCATTCCGAAAGAACAGGCGGTTTACATCAGTTCAACACACACACCCATTCACGAATAAATATATAATCTGTAATGCGGCACTTAAAGCCCTTTGCTTCTTTCTTTCTTTTTTATTTATTATACAGGAAAGTATTAAAAGTAACAAAGTTACAATTTAAAACAGGCCTGTCTCAGTAAAATAGCTGATTTCCAGGAGGTTCCTGTTCTGCAGCACATATAACATGTAACAGGGACAAGGCACATCACACGTCACATTTACATACAACACATAACAGGGACATAGCACGTCAGACATCAGTAGGACAATCATATGGACAGCAGACTGAGCACAGACAATGATCTATATAATTCAGTGTTCGCAAGTGTATGTGGTGAGTAGTAACAGTTGATAAGCTTTTTTGAACTGTGTGATGGATTGTAATACTCTAATGTGATGGGGAATGCAATTCCAGACTTTGGTGAAAGTATGGATGAAGGACCTCTGCCCATAGCCGTTATTGTATGCGGGCACTGGGTGGAGGGCCATGGAGACAGATCTAGTGACTCGCACTTGGGGCATGTTATGCATTGGTAAGAGGGAGATGAGTGTTTGTGAAGTGCTGTGTTGGAGTTGAAAATAAAATGTGATAGCGTGACTGTCAATACAATTTTGAAAGGACAGAGCGTGTGATTTAGTGAGTGCAGTGCAAGATTGCTGTGGATCTTTAAAGCTCAGTTTGCTTATTTTATTAATTTGATTTACTTTGCTTTTTGGGTTGCGTCTTCAGTGTCGAAAGCACTTATTGTATGTCGCTTTGGACGAAAGCATCAGCTAAATACGTGTAACGTAATGTAATCTGTTATTGTTGGTGATCACATTCCGTCAGTCAATTATTCAGGGTGAAGGAAGCTGCGTTGTGGACTCACTTCAGTGTTGGCAGCCTCTTCCCCAGCCGTCACCATGGTAACCGTGGAGTCCGAGGAGAGTCGAGGTGGGGTGCTGAGGAGAGGGCTGACCAGTCTCACGTCCGTCAGTTGCATGGTGAAGTTCTCCCCGATGGCCAGGAACACCTGCGCTCACACATTGAGTTGAGACTATAAATACGGTGTGTTGGTTGTAGGTATCTTATCTCAGCTGTGAGCAATGCATATCTATCAAACTAGATTGACATTAATAGATACAAATAAAACACAGTTTCAATTTGATGCTCTGACAGAATACTCCTGCTTCCGGTTCTTTATTCAATGCTGATGATTGTCTGGAGTTCTTTAAAAATACATTTGACTCAATTAGAGAGATGGTAATTGGACCAGGGTCTTCTCAGAATGGTGGCTGTTCCGCTCAGGGCTTGACTGGCTCCTAACTGCTCCTAAACATGCAACCTGTGTAATAGACCCCATACCATCTATATCTTTTACGAAATGGTTTCATGATTTCAATGATCCTATTCTTGATATTATCAAAAGTTCAATTTCCTTGGGATCTGTGTCCTCCCCTGTTAAAAGTGCCATTATCAAACTGCTTGAAAAACTTGGAATATTGATTTGCAAATTACAAACCAATTACAAATGAACCTTTTATGTTTACGACTTCGAAAGGCTGTCGCTGACCAATTTACTACTTAGCCAACAATCATCCTTTTGATCAAATTCAATCAGGCTTTCATTTCCCGTCATTCTACTGAAACAGCGTGGACCACACGTGTCAATGATCTTCTAATGACTGTTGATTCTGACTGAACATCATGGTGGTTGCCTTGCGACTTGAGGGCAGCTTCTGAAACTGTGGAACACAGCCACTATTAGAAGAATATTAGTATCCAGGGAACAGTGCTCTCATGGCTTCATTCATATTGATCAAAAATAGAACTCACCATGTAAGTTACCATTAAAATACAATTTCAGAATTTTCTAAAATAAGTTTGGTGTACCCCAGGGATCGTTTCTTCGTCCTATGCTTTTTTCTGTCTACACTTCCCCTTGACGACATCATTTACAATTACAGCATTGATTGTCAGCTGATGATACAGAGCTTTATGTACTTGTAAGTTGAAACCGCAAATTAACTTTCCCAACTCCTAAACTTAGAGGCATGACTAATATAAAAACAATAATGGATAGGCATGAACACTGCTGTTAAATTATGACAAAATGTTGATCTTTTCTGGGTGAATTTACAACTTTGTACATTCAACCTGACTCAGCATTTTGCATGTTCGTGTTTGTCGTGGAGGGGTTCACTTAAGAACGTGTGAAGGGCATTGCGGCTCACCTGGTTGCTAAGCAACAGTGTGATGGAGACAGAGGACTCCCCCTCCGGCAGCAGGACCCTGCCCGTGGCTCTGTCTCCCAGCAGAGCCTGGACCTCCGGCCCGCCGCTGACCACATAGCCCACGCTGGCGTTGCCAAACAGCCCCCCCAACCGCGTGACGTTCAGGAGCAGGAACCGGGCAGGCTCAGCCCCGGGGCCCCCCACCCCCAAGGCCTGCCGGCCGGGGTCCAGGGAGAACACGCCGTGAGGCTCGTCGTTCGCCCGCACCCTGGGGACATGTGGGTGTTAGCATGTTGATGTTAGCATGTTGACTGCCTGAAAGATGCTACGCCAAGTCTGTTTCCAGTTTAGATGTGTTAGGGGTCATGTTCGCTAAGAAAATGATCAGAGGTAAACCAAATGTGTGTCCTATAGCTTTTTTATTTGACTGGCCCAATGTACTTATTGTGTCACCAGCCCCCACAAACACACACACACACACACACACACATTTTTAATTGCATCCACAAATGTAAACAAACTTAAACAAACGTGAAAGAACTTACGTTTAAAAAAGTGTCTGCTCAACACCCCAAATGTTAATGTAAATGTCAAAGGTCATTCGTCTTTTTGCATACGGTTCTTATTAAATCGGACGTGAAAAAAAAAGCATTTTAGTTGAAGAATCGAATGAGAATTTGCTCCATTTACCAAACCATGGCAAATTCTTCAAAAAGGTAAATTAATAAAAATGTCAGTTTTGGTCGGGGTGGTCTGTTTGACGAGATGAGGCGAACCACCCACCTAATGCGTGTACTGGTGAGGTTGGGGTTGCCGTCCAGGGTGGCGCCCCCCTCAACGCCTGTGAGCCTGACCAGGTACAGCTCCTCCACCTCGGGCACCGTGTCGGGCATCAGGCTGAGGAGCAACAGCGCCTCCCGCTGGCCAACCAGGATAACTACATCCCCGGCCGCACTCAGGAAGTCACCGGCCAGGTCTGACTCACTTTGGATCTCCCAGTGGATCTGAGGAGGGCAGAAGGAGAACGGGCTGAAGTAAATGAAGAGGGGACAACGGAGTTCAATGCAGATGGATATCGGGATGGAGAAGGAGGAAGAATGGAAAGATCATGAAGGAAACAAAGACCAGGATATAGTTTACTTCATACTTCTAAACTACTACTTAGGTGCCGTTACCGTGATGTTTCCCATGACGCCCTCTCTCCGTCTGAGCAGCAGTGAGATGTTGAGTGGGCCCTGGACGTCAGCGGGCTCATCGTAGACCTGCTCGCTCAGCGCCGCCTCATCAAACTGGACGATGCCATTAGGGTCACCGAACTTCTCAATCTGGAGTACAACCACGGCATTCAATAAGCACGCAAGAAGACAGAAATGGCTAAGGAAAAAATATACATACACCAAACAGAGCACATTCCTTCAGCTCCTGGTCATGGTGTGTTCTCCTAGTGTCCTACCACATCGAGCTATAACGAGCCGCCATCGAACAACCTAGGGCTGATTGAACTCCAAAGGGCTGATTATGTGTCCAAATCGACGCAACGCAAGGACCTCTTACGTCATTGCAGACCCTCCTTGCATCCACCTGACGGGCCTGAAGTGCAAACTCCCAAAAATGTTAACCTTGCGTCGAGGCAACGCAGCAACAAGGGCTGTGATTGGTCCGCTCACTAAAACCCGAAGCAAGACCAAAACAGGTTCACGACTATGTCGAAGCGTCTGCGTAGTCCTTGTGTTGCGTAGACGTTGAACCATAATCAGCCCTTAACTCTGTGCTCCTCAAGCGGTCAGGGCCTTCAGCAGTGAACCACGAACGAGGGAGATCGTGAGAGACCTGGACCCACCAGAAGCTGGACCGCCCCGGCCCCGGTGTCCACGTCCACCTCCCCGGACAGGATGCTGAGCTGGACCGTGAACACCTCCTCCACCTCCACCTCCCCATGGGGAAGCAGGGTCAGCCGGATGGCGTGGACCCCCTCCTCCCCGTCGCCCAGGTAGAAGGAGCCGTTGACGGGATCCAGGAAGTCCTGGTTGAGTGGTGGGAGAGGCTCCCTGCTGTTGGGGCCCAGGATGTGCCACGCCACCTAGGAGGAGAACCCGTGTTTGGGTTGAGGATCGATGAGGGGCGGGGGATTTACAGGCAGGATGGTCAAAGGTTTTGGGTTTGGATCCCTATATCCGTAGTCTGACCTGTAGGCATCCCTAGGGCGAGATGCAAAGACCCCTACATGCTCCTGAATGAATGAATGACAATTCATCAATTGTCACAATCCATTCACAATACATCAAAGTGTCTTCTCAATCAATAAGAAGATATTATCCAGACAAAAGTCTGGGGGTTTTACGTTGAAAGAGCCATTAAACAACTGCTGTGTTGTCTAAATTGAGGCGGCAGGTTGTCTGGTAACCGGAAGGTTTGCTGTTAGATCCCCAGTTCATCATAGATAAGTGTTGAGGTGTCCCTGAGCAAGACATCTAACCCTAAACTGCTGCAGAAAAGCTTGTTAGTCTCTTGCATGGTGACACCGCTGTCGGTGAATAAATGTGTGTACGCCCGGGGGAATGCGAGGCGCTTATTGTAAAGTTTTTTTAGTGGCCAAAGTTGGAAATAATATCTGCTAGTAATATGCTGTATGCAATATGGATGCCGTCTTTTAACCATGAAAGTTAACAGCGTGTAACAACGTTCATGGTGTTCGTTCTTACCGTTGCATTTCCCACGAAGCCTCCGGCTCTCTCCAAGACCAGGGTGAGCGAGAGCGTCTCGTTGGGGTTCACCAGAGCAATGCGGCTCTCGTTGAGGAAACGCACAAGCCCGCTCAGAGAGTCACTCTTGGCGATGGTTACCCTGGCTACCGAGTTGGCGCCCAGGACAGCTCCCCCGGTGGCTCGAGACAGCAGCACCTCAAAGATCTCAGCGGCTTCACTGCAGGAGAATCAGATATGTGTACACATGTAGGTATTGTAAAGTGTACAGACAGTTTTTATTCAAAAATCGGCCCTAATAAAAAAAACCTGACCAACAGATAAATAATTACTATTACTATTAAATCTGAAAAAACATTAGCACTTGTTTTTAGTTTTGTGGTTGGGAAGAGGCATCATAAACATTCGATTTTTGCATTCATTGCTATGAATGGATGGCTATTGCTATGATGGAATTTTTGTGATATGCATGTTGCTTTTTCTTTACTAAAAACATTCAGCTCTTGTCCAGTCTGTTCGTCCAGGCCCATCCATCTCTCCCTCACCTGTCCAGGTCGTCCATGATTGTGATGTTGATGAAGCTGGTGTCCTGCCCGTGGCTGAAGGTGACCGACCCGTTGGACAGGAAGTAGTCCAGGTCAGGGGTCGCGCTCAGACCCCTGGAGACGTACTGAGCCGACACCTGCCCCCACTGACCCCCCAATCTCAGCACAGGGATCACCAGATACCCTGCATCCTCCTCCACTACAGAGGAATATATGCAATGTAAAAGAAGAAGAAATGCATTGTAGTACGATTAAACCTTATTGGAACAACAATCACTGATAATAATCAAACATTGATAAGACCACTCACCTATGATGTCGAGGTGATCCGGGTGGAACTCCAGAATGCCCTCAGCGTTGTCGTTCTTCAGTATGACCACGATGACTGAGGAGATGTTCCCTACCGTCGGAGGCAGATCCAACTGGAGCCCCGACTCCCTCACTGTGTAGTCCACGCCACTTACCACCAGAGGGAGACAGAGTACACATAATGTTAGTCCCCGAAGAGACTTCTATTTCACATCCTCTACTATTGTCAAATGTTGTCAAACCGCTACCTGACGTTAAGAAGCTCCACGCTCGTGATGTTGAGGTGAAACTCCTCGGGCCCTTCCGGGAGGACGTCGTCAACGATGCGCAGCGGGACTTCCTGTGACGTCTGGCCCGGTGCGAACAGCAGCCGGCCGGCCTCGGGGCTGAAGTCCAGCCTGCTGAAGGCAGAGCCGCCTGACGTCTCGTAGCTGAGCGCCACCTCCCCCAGGCTGCCCCCGGAGCGGACCACCGTCACGTTCACCTGGGGGGAAACTCACATGAGCGTCGGGAATCACAGAGGAGGAACTGAACGTGATGACATGGAGATCGACGATGGATGGATGATGGGGTTGAAGAGGAAGAGTCGGACATGAGTAATCGGAGAAGATGAAGCCTGGTTGATTGATTGAATGAAGTAAAAGTGAATCCCTGGACTCTCCTTATAGGTAACCGGCCAGCACCCCATCACATATTTAAAACGTTTTGCCTGTATGAATGTATGTCAATTATGGCCCCCAATGCACTCCTAACCACCCCTTGAATGAGGGATCCCCCATTCTGCGTTCATCCTCCAGATTTCTTCCTTGCTCATTAAGGGAGTTTTTTCTCGCCTTCTGGAGGGCTAGGGTCAGGGGGGGGGGCGTCATACACACACGGCCTGTTATGCCCTTTGAGACTGTACCTGTGACTCAGTGCTATAGAAAGGACATTGAATTGAACAGAATGACGGTCCTGACGAACCGGTAATGAAGAATCGAAGATGAACCATCAGAGATCAAAACGTGAGAGACAACGCGTTCAATAACCAAAGCGTCTCACCAGCCCCTCTCCCTCGGTGACGGCGACCTCCCGCTGGGCGAAGGAGAAGCTGCCGTGCGGGTGGTCGCTGGCTGCCATGGTGACCGTGGCGTGGCTCGCCGATGGGCTGACGTCCAGACCGGGCGTGGCGGCGGCGAGGGTCAGCTGGTACACCCGCCGCTCCTCTGGAACCTCGTCGTCCAGCGCCTGGGGACACAGTGGGCGGGTTAACACCGTCAGGGTGGTCCCGGGGGGGGTCGTACGGAGGGGTGATGGGGTCCTATTGGAAGGTGGGGGTGGAGTACTTTAAGGGTGATGCTGGCGGCGGATTGCCCGTCTCGCATGGTCACGACGCCGGAGATCTGCTCAAACTCGGTCGCGTCAGCGGGAGCGATGTTCCAGGAGAACTGGACCTCCCCGAAGACCCCTGGCCCCCGCACGAGGCTGGTGACACAAGCGCCCACACACACAAGCGCACAGATACACACAAAAGCCCCCACACACACACACACACACACACACACACACACATTTTTAATTGCATCCACAAATTTAAACAAACTTAAACAAACGTGAAAGAACTTACGTTTAAAAAAACATACAAATGGACGTTGTATTTATCTGGTTGAACATATCCTGTGTACCTGACCACCGTGCTTCCATTGTATCCCCTCTCAGGTTCACCAATGAAAACATCCCTGGAGGACTCGGCCACGCCCACCATGCCCAAGGCCGCTCGGTCGGCCTGGATGGTGATGCTGGCCAGACCTACAGTGTATATACACACATGCATCACAGTATAGGAGAGGGGAAAGGTCAACATGAATGTTAGGGTGTCTCTCTGGTCAGTCAGCAGCAGCAGTTGTTGTCAATAACTAAACACCATTCTTCTCTGTAATCCAACTAGTATCAACACATTCACTGAGTGATTCAACTTCCACTAGATGGACAGTGTCAAAGAGACCCTTTCACTGAGGTCCTCATAGGACCAACACCTGAGCTCCAGGCTCCCCTGACCCACTGACCGGCTAAGGGGTCGATGACGGCCGCGCTGGTGCCTGGGAGCAGCCGCACTGTGAAGCTCTCGTCTCCCTCCAGCGCAGTGTCTTCCAGCGCCCTGATCACAAAGCTCTGAGTGGACTCCGTCTGAGAGGGAACAGTGTAGAAGACGTTGAGGTTCAATTCTGCATCCTAATGTGTCCAGCATCATTTAAATTTCCCTGACAGAATTCCTTAATGACGACCAGGCCTGGTTATTATTCACTTTCCTCAATTGAAATAGAAACATAAAAACACGTGCAAATCTAATATATATTTTAATGGTCCTCATGGGGATCTCCCACACCTAGGTCAACACGTACTCTCCCAAATTACAACGATGTATTCACCGAATTAACCTCCAAAAACCATGTGCTAATGACAAAAGGCTCTGCTGCTTTGTGCCGTACCTCCGCAAAGACAAGGGTTCCACTGAGAGGTGAGAGATCGTCCCTGGCCAGGTCTTCTAGTTGCCATGCCAACGTCACCACACCCCGGCCTCCTGTACTCCGGAGCACCGTGAGCATCGCCACGGCAGCGGGGTCGTCGGTGAACTCGGGCTCGCTGACTGTAACCTAAACAGGGTTGAAACGGATGGGATTGGCCGGTTGATGATGATGATGGGGTACACTGATTGACACTGTTGCTATGGACATTACGCACTCGCTTCTGCTGTCTTGATGCTAATGATATGCTAGTATGTAGGAGAATCCCAAAACTCCCATTGACAAGAATGGATGGCTAACTTCTTTACGTAGAAGGTACAAGCCTGGTGAGTCAGTTTCTTTGGTGGTATACAGTTGGTATACAGAGTACTCTTTCTGGACATTGACGGCTTATTTTGCACTTGAACCGACTAATATTCTAACATAAATAGTACCTGGAGGTTAACAGGGGTTGATGTTCCCTAGAGGTTTAAGCTTTAAGAGGTATATAGCAACATGGATGACATAAAGTCATAAAATAAGTTACATTGGGGAACTATTAAGAATGTTTTTGAGGGAGGTAAATGCAGGGGCGGCCCCAGCACATTTGGCGCTCTAGGCGAGGGGGGGGGGGGGGTATGAAGCGATTGTTGACGGGGGGGGGGGGCGCCCGAAAAATTAAAAGATATATATATATATTTTTTTTTTTTTCAGGCGCATTTTATATTTTGCGCTCCCCCTCTAGATGGCGCTCTAGGCGGCCGCCTGACCCGCCTGTAGGGAAGGCCGCCCCTGGGTAAATGTAAGGGTTTTTTGGAAGCGTTATTATGTCTGGACTAACTTCCTGGTCCTGGAATCCAAATCTTCCCAGAGGAGAGTCATTGGCCGGAATGCTGGCCGTCACGGACGTCACCGTCCCCAACCGGGCTCCACCAGTCACACGCAGCAGAGACACTGTGAAAGTTTCCTCCAACTCCACCTCCTCGTCATCGATGATGGTGATGTCAATCGTGGCATCTCTCTTAAGACAAGGAAAAACAAATCTCGTTCTTTAACTTCATCTACCTTTAAATCGTTGAGGGAATAACTATGAATGGGGTTATGTTTTAAGGACCCTAAAGGAACAGTGTTCATTTTGGAATAATCTTTAATCTTAACTGCAGAGACTTTCAGATTCACTCACCTGTCCATCCTTTAATGTGATATTCCCTGAGGAAGGACTGAAGTCCTCAAAGCTGGCCGTGATTGGCTGAGCCTCCCAGTAAACGACGACTCCCCCCGTTTTCCCGGCCAATCGCGCTACGCCAAGACGGAAGACATTGTCCGGCGGTGCGATCTCATAGGCCAAAACCCTCCCTGGGGCCTCCTGAAGAGTAGAGGCCTCAAATCAGTAACAGAGCAACCCAGCGTCAAGCAGCAAGCCAGAGGTTCACACTGTTCAATAACGATTGGTCTAGCCTAGCGGACACCCTGTACTATCTCAAGTCTGTCCTGGTGCGGTCATGTGGTACCAACCTCTGACACGTTAAGCTGCACTATGCCCCTGGGGTCATCGTTCTCCTGGATGGTGATCTCGGTGACCTCCATGCCAGGCCTCTTCAGGCTGGGCCGGCCCGGCCCGGTGGAATCGCCGTCCAGCTCCACGCTGGTGATGTTCACCAGGAAACTCTCCGCCAGTTCCGGGACATCATCCTGCAGCAAAGAAAACAACACGGTCAAACCTATGCACGACGGGGTAAACATAGCAAATATATGCCTAGTTTTAAAACAGTGTAGTCGGTACATTCGTGTGGATGGCCACACCAATATATCCCTTCAGAAAGGGACTTGGACCAACGTATCTGCCACCAAGCGTACTCAAACTCTCACATGTTTGGAGTCGGAGATTGACTGAACCCAAGCTTGGCTAAACCTGCTTGGTCTTAACCTTGGTTTTCAAACTCTTTCTCCTATTGTATCCCCTCCAAGATATTTTTTCACCAGAGTACCCTCTCACTGGCACAAACCTTTTTTGGGCACATTTTTGGAATGAACATAAATAATTAATGTGCGTTCTATTTGGCAGTGCAAACATGAACATTAAGGGTGCAAAAACTATAGTAAGAAACAGGGTTAGGGTTAGAGTTATTTTTATTTATTTTTTTGGAGTACACCTGCAGTACTCAAAAGTACCCATAGGGGTACGCGTACCCCCTTTTGAGAACCACTGGTCTAAACGACTGCTGGTCATTGACATAGCAGTGATCTTGAATTGGGAGCAGCATGAGAATGGAATGTGCTACCGGTGGTTGGAACACAAGGGTTTCTAAAGTTCAGTCTAGGCTGCTTGTTGAAGAGAGAAACCATGCCCCCCCCCCCCCCCCCCCCCCATTGCCTCACGCCCACCCCCATTTCTAGCCTAAACACAACATAATTACTAGTCCCATTAGTGGGAGGTTTAACATGGACCCCAATGGACCCTGAAATGTGGCTGGAAGGAAGGGCGGGAAAGAGAAATGGATATGAAGGGAAACAGAGCAAACAGGAACCACTATGTATTTATAAAATGAGTGTTGTGAGTAGTGAACAAGAGAGAGATACATTTGAGTGTGGATAGAGATGTATGATGAAATGCCATTGAGCACAAAGTAAGCACGGCACTTGCTTTTTCTGTGGTAACAAATAAGTAAAAAAAGATTAAAAAACAACAACAATGAAAGGCATGGTACTGGCTTCTGTCACGAACTGATCCAACTGTAGTGCAATTATCAATAATATTCAATATACAAATATTCAATAATTAAACCTGCCCTTTGTACGTTTTCTGATAGCCCCCTCTAGTGGTTTGAGTTGGAGCTACACGTAGCGCTATATCATTTTCAGACAGGCAATGGTCTGGGGTCGGGGTGTGGGCGGTGGAACAAAGGAAAAACAATGCAGAGATCGATTTCCTGGATGCAATGGCGTGTGGAACCTCATGATCACGTTTAGTGAATAGCTGCAGTAGAGGTAGTAGATAGTAGGTTTATGCTAGCTCCTTAGAACCGCGCTGAATTCTGTATTTACCGGCATGATGGTGAAGGTGACCAGGACCACGGTCGCCCCGTCCACCATGACCACCGTGGCGTCCCTGGCCAGATAGTCCAGTCCAGCGGAGGCCTGGTTGGCCGGGGGCTGTGATAGGGCGGACCTGGTCTGGAGGTGGACCGCCACATTCCCCGAGGAGCCCTGCTCCCTCACTATGGAGAGGCTCACGTTGATCGGAGAGCCTGGAGTCGTTTTTGGGGAAGGAGGGGGAAAGGATTTTCCAATTAGTTTGCCATTTTCAATTTTCACAACAAGCTGGAAAAAATGGAGAAAGTGCGTTTTGGTTTAACAGCTCCGAAAACAACGCCAAAGCCAAGACGCTAAAAATAAACGTTGGTTTGCATAATTGCGCAGAGCGTGTGGGTCGCAGTCATGTTACAATGGACTTCTTTGACATTCTAGGCCCGCTACCAAGACACAGATTTAGTTAAATCCTCTCTTACTTCAAATCCTGGAAGCCACGAGTAACACCCCACCGCCCCCCCCCCGCCCATTTACAGTAAACCCCAGCTTGTGGTTACCATGACATCCCACGAGAAAGAAACCCAATCTAGAAAAACACATCCCACTCCTATGTTGACAGGACACAAACAAAAACAAGAGCTCACCATGAATAAAAACACGACCTGATGATAAAACAGTTCATTATTAGACACACTGCGTAGCTTTTCCATCATAACACATATTTATTTAAAATGTTTCATTTGTTTTTAAGGCTGCTGTGGCGAAAACACGAGCAGTTCGCACACTCTGCCGCTCCACCGCTGCCCAATAGCGCGACACGCCACAAATCGCCCCGATGTAGCCTAGTTCCCGCCAGCCCAGCGGCCGACCCAAGCATGAGCATAGCAGCAGCGCCGGGGTTCATGTCTCACCCGTGGGCTCCTGCACCCTGGCGAACAGCGAGTCCATGTGCCAGCCGATCACCCCGTACGGCGAGCCGTTGGCCAGGATGGTGAGCAGGGCGTGGGCCCGCCGCGGGGCGATGGTGGCCGCCTGCGCCGGCTCCTCCAGCCCCACGGTGGTGACGTCCATGAGCGCCACCGTCACGTGCTCCCTGCCCTCCGGTACGCCGTCTGCCACCACGGACAGCGTGATGATGGCCTCCGATTGGCCCTCGGACAATAACACCTGCAGGGAAAGAAAGGGTTGAACGGGTTGAGATTTGTTTGGGACTGGTGACTCTAAAGCTGTGTTTGAAATCGTTCCCTGTTCACTCACTCACTATTCCCTACATAGTGTTTATGATATAGTGCACTATATAGGGAACGAACAAACAAGAATTCGGACACTACGCTGAACATTTCTATACGTCACTATGCGTCAGAAAATGCGCCGGGTATTTGTGTGCGCCCACATCATTGAAACAAACCGGGAACTCACGAGGAAAGCTGGTGGTTGTATTGATGTTGAATGTTAAATTTTCTATGTTAAATCGCAAATAAATTGTTGACATTTCTAAACGAAAGCCGGAGACTCCATCATTAAATGTATTCGTTTTTGCGGTTATTCAGCTTCTTCTCCCCCGGAAGAACACGACCGCATTGCATTGTGGTATACGGGAGTAACATGTAGGGAACATCTTTTGTTCGCTCAAATTGTGGGTACTTTAAGTCCACTATATAGTGCATGAAATTAACCACGGAGAATTCGAACAGCACTACAAAATGGCGAGCACCCTTTATAGTGCACAATATCCGTGATAGGGAACGATTTCGAACACAACTTAAGTCTTCTTTTTTTTTTGCTTACAGCACCTGGTATTCCCAGATGGTCTCCCATCCAAGTACTAAAAAGGACCGACCCTGATTAGCTTCCGATATCAGACGAGATTGGGGCATGTTCCGGGTGGTATAGTGATTAAGTGGAAGTCTTCTTTATTTAAAGCTGCACCATCTACGCTTTCCCATTAGCAGCCTATAGTGGCTAGATGTGTAACTACAGTTGACAGTTATTGCCGTCTGAGATTTTGCCGTGGTGGGGTGAGCGTCAAAAGTTGACCAGAATAAAACACTTTATCGTTAAAATTTCCCTGGATGGATTGACGTGTTTATCCTGGCGAACTTCTTAGCTCCTGTATTTTTTTAATCTAGTAAATGGCCGCACTGGAGAAGTTACATAGCGCAGCTCAAAATAGGTCTGTGAATCCAGAAATAGGAAATTCGGTTTGTAAAAGCTGTTCCCGGATGGGCTGGCTCACCACTCCCGAGGTGGGGAATATGTCCGGCAGACTGCCGTTGGCGACCCAGTGGACCGTCAGTCTGCCGAAGGTCCCCCTCAACCGTTCCACCTTCAGAGAGATCAGGTTGTTCTGCTCCAGCTCCTCCACCTCCATGTACAGAGACTCCTGCACAGAGACGGCAGAGAAGGACTTTCAACCATTCATCTTAAATACATTGGCAACAATCAAAAAGAAAACACGCATCACACGTATTACATCTGCCGGTATCATCAAGATATTTTCCAAAACCAATTTGAAACCCCAAACTATTTTATCCAGAACATGAATAAATAATCCGCCCCAGAAAACAATGGATGACACCGTACCAGGGCAAAGCCGACGACTCCGTGGGCGTCGTCATTGGTCGGGATGACCACGGTCACCTGACCGCCGAACCCAATCTCCGCCCCGCCCTTGGGATTCTTCAGAGCGACCCGGAAGTTCTCCTCCCTCTCTGGGATGTCGTCGTCTAGAACGTTGACCGCTATCTCCAGCTCACTGTCGCCGGGGGCAAAGCGCAGCTCGCCGTGGCTGCACCAGGGGAAAGAGAGAGGGAAGGATCACAGAAGGAACCATCGCTGTCTACTGTTATATTAGGTCCAGTTCGTTTTCCTGAATATAAGAACACCCCTCTTAAGCACTTATGTATGTTCTAGCATCTTATCCTATTTATCTCTGTTGTATATGGGGAATGGGTTAACCTAGCGATTGTTAGTGCTTGGTACTTGTTTTTATGACCATCCTTACTGTACCGACAGCGATATATTGTTGTAAGTCGCTTTGGATAAAAGCGTCTGTTAAATACCCTAAACTTTAATTAAAAAGTAATATTATCGGATAGTAATTAGATGTCGAATCTATTCATGAATACATAAATGACTGACTACATAAATAGACACTGTAATAAACTACTACAACCACTTCAGAATCAGAAATCAGAAATCGCCAGGAAGGCAAAGAACAATTAACCAAATACAAACGGGCACCTGGGTATGAAGTCAGACTGGTTGGACACGGAGGTGAACAGGTAGAGCGTGGAGCCGGTGGCCCCGCTGGAAGCCAGGAGGGTCCTGGAGGCACCGAGCGACGTCACGGCCAGGGAGAGGTAGCTGAGGGCCGCAGGGGCCCCCAGCACCGGGGAGAACTGGCCCTCGTCAGACCCCCAGGAGTACAGGAGCGAGCTGCTGCTGCCGGCCAAGAGCATGTAGGCTAGAGGACGGACACACACACACACACACACACACACACACACACACACACACACACACACACACGTACACACACACACACACACACACACACACACACACACACACACACACACACACACACACACACACACACACACACACACACACACACACACACACGTACGCACGCACACAGACACAGACACACACACACAGACACACACACACACACACACGTAAATACACACACGTACACACACGTACACACACACGTACGCACGCACACAGACACAGACACAGACACAGACACACACACACACACACACACACACACACACACACACACACACACACACACACACACACACACACACACACACACAAACACAGTGTGCGTTAAAGTTTAATGAAAGCACTTATAGGAGAGGCTAGTTACCTACCATTGCACACGATGCACCATGTATCAATGCTGCTGTATAAGTGTCTATACGTACTAGCTCCAGAGGGAGGGGTGAAGGGGTGGATGGAGGTGAGGTCAGGGTGGAGGAGAGACTGAACCAGCTCAGGCTGAGCCTTCCCTGAGGCCCAACGAAACACCTCACAGGCTGGACTAGGACCTGGGGAGAGCAAACACACACAAATGGTTATACTGCATTCTTTGGCGCTATTGCAACATAGTAATGTTGAGGAAGGAGGTCTGCTCTCTCTCTCTCCCTCTCTCACACACACACACACACCCAGCAGTGACAAATTATAGCGTCTAAACATCCATCTTTGGTTCTCCTCTCTTTAGAACCGAAACCACTGAATCGGCCCCTTGCTGTAAACTACAAACAGCCAGAGGCCTCCACTTAGCCCTCCAGTCTTCAGACATGATCATCAGGCTGAAACTAACTTTAATTAAACGACCGCTGTGTCCATAATGGCCTTTGTCAGTGAGTTGGAATTACAGTGAATGAGTTGTTGTTTTTCTGTCTCCAAGGGGATGCGTATTCTGGTTTTCTCTCTGCCTCTCTGAACGTTTGCCAGTCGATGTGAGTCGGGCCCACCGCCGCCGACCGCACAAACCCCTCAATGTAAACGGAGAATATGTACTTAAAAATTGCAAAAATCCTTGGCCGAACATGGGCGGATCAGGTCCTCAGGAAGCATTGACATTTGTGAAGATGTCTCTTAATACTTAATACTTAGTACGAGACAATATTATACTTCACATTTCAAATCAGATATCCGCTTTAGTTATGGGAACATAGCTCAACATAACACAACTGATTTCTGGGTTTGATTTTCGATCTGTCTGTTTGAGTGTAAACGTGGTCGCCGTGTCTCCTCACCGTCGGTGACGACGAAGAGGAGGGTGACCCCCCCGTCCGCCTGGATGACCTCCACCTGGTGGGCCCTGCCCTGGAGGGGGAGGGTCAGGGGGTCGTTCTGGAAGCTTCCGCCGGCCCAGCGGTGGATGGAGCAGCCGTCTGAGGGCGTGTCTACACAGGTGACCAGGTAGGAGGAGGAGGAGGAGGAGGAGGATGAAGAGGAGTGGGAAAACAGCGGTGAAACGCTGACACTGCCCCGAGGAAGGGCAAGTGTCTGGAAGAGAGCGAAGAGCGTGCCGGTGCGGACGAAAACCTGGAGCGAGGAAAAACAAGTACAGAACAAATAACATAAGTAAACAAAGGAAAACAGAGAAGCGAGTGTTGAGGGATTTGCTGTGAAAATGTCAAGTTCAATGAAGCATTCAATGAAGTGGTCATTTGGGATCTTGAGACACAGTGGAGCTGCGGTTAACAAGGTGTTGTTTCCAGTCTTACTTGTCTTGATGTGATCAGATAATCCGTGCTTTCGACCGAGAAGTGTTTCACATCCAGCGCTTCAACACCAAGGGTTTGCTCCTAGAGATAAGAGAGAATACGACGCAACACTTGAAAAGACACCTAGGCCCTTAAGAACTTTAACATTACAAACGTGCATCGTTTTGGATACCACGAGTGCAGTGCAGTATTTACCAGTGTGATGTTGAGGTCTGGCTCTAGTCTGAAGACGCTGAGGTTGGCAGCCGGGTTGGAGATGGGCCTGCCGTGGGTGATGGCTATGAAGGTGGTGCCGTTGACCACAAACCCCACGCAAGAGCTGGCCTCCTGGATCCTCACAGACTATGGACACCACACAGCGGAGGAGGGAGTTTACAGTGTGGTGGAGAATTAATTGGATCGTTATATAATAATAGCTTTTGTTGTTTTCGTCATTTATTCAACAGCATAGTATAGTGTAATTGTTAAGTGTAGCATAGCGTAGCACATCATAGAATAGCATAGTATGGTAGGATGGTAGTGTAGCCTAGCCTAGCACTAGCATAGCATAAACTAGCAAAGTAACGAAGCATTGTATTGAACAGTGTAACATAGAACAGCCTGATACAGTATACCGCATATAGAAGGTCTTTAGAGTCAGGGTAGGTTCTCTACCTCTACTGGAACAAACACCCCTTGCCAGCGGTAGAGAGTGGCGAGTGTGTGGGTGGACCCGACGGAGGGGGACCTGTCCAGTCTCATGGCCAGAGACGAGGCCTCTGCTGGGATGGAGCACCACGCTGAGGTGGGGTGCTCCTCAAAGTCCTGGTAAACCCCCATCACTGGAAGATCGCCCTCTACAAATGCAATGCAATACAACAAAAACGTTAAAGAAATACAATTTTAAATGTCAATACGTAAATCCAAAGGAGTGAAATACATAAGTAGTATAATAAATAGAAAATAGATTGGAGCTAAAAACAGCATACAGTATTGGAGCCAGCTCATTAGATATGTGAATTTACAGGGATGGATCAATGGAGATTGAAACCAAAGAAGAAGGCTATCTTACCAGAACCGATAGCTGTGTCTGCCTGTGTCTCCCATTCCACACTGACAGCCGTCTCCAACCCGTTGCTGCGAGACACGGTCAGGAAGACCGGCGTGCCGTCCTCATGGGCCACCACTTCTGAATAAGTTCTATGCAGCAAGAAGACAAAAAGATTATTCCTACAGATAACATATGTGTGGCCGCCTCACTTTAGACATAGTCAACTGGAATTGAAATGGGGGCACAAATCATGTTCGTATTGAACACCAAGTTAGTTTTGTAACCTCAGAGGGATTCCATTCAGTAGTGACACGTATCCATGACACGTATAAAAGGGCTTTATGTTGAACTAGGGCCGCTACGGTCTGTTTTATTTGTTGTAAACATATCTTGTGTGCTGCTGCATTAAAAACCTATTTTCTGATTTATCGCCAATATCTAATATCTGAACATGCACTTGTTTAAGCTAATACCCCCATGAGATAGAACACTCTCAAAGCAAGACTTTTTAATGGGGGTCCTAGATCCTTCCATGGTGACTGGGGGCCACCTGTTGAGGGAGGGGCCGATGCGGAAGAGTCCGGAAGGGGCCAGGTTCTCCAGGATGGTGATTAACGTCTGGAGCTGCTCCCCCAGGCGAGCTCCTCCGGTGGGGCTGGACAGGCTCACCGTGAAGGTCTCGTTGGCTTCTGGCTCAGCGTCCAGGATCGCAAAGATCTCCAATGTCTGGATATAAAAACAAAACAAAACAATCAACACTTAGGACAAACCAAATGATATTGCTGCTTCAAACGCAACCAAAAAAGGAATCTCCCCTATTCCTAGACATCATTCTAACGTTGATTTGATTATCCCTTTTTGCATGTCGGTCTAAAATACTGCAACAATCCATAACCAAAATGGGTTCTGTGATATCATTTTGTGCTTTTTGGAAAGTGAAGAGAAACAGCAACGTGGGTCGAAGGATTTCGACCCACGACACACAGCATTTCATTTAAGAAGCACGTTTCCTCTCAAGACTTTTCTATTTTCACAGGCTTTTGGTTGTGAGCCAGAGTACTGTGTGCGCAGGTGTATTGTGTTTGCCTTGGTAGAGTTATAGAGTTCTGCAGTGTTCTGCTTCTACCATGTATGATCTATGTGATCTATGTCTGGGGGGAGTGCTGTTGTATTCCACTCGCTGGTTTACTTTCCATCATATTTATTTAATTAGCATTCATTTTGCTACACATGTTAAGCACATTGCAGTTTTTACGGGCAAACATTGTTATTCATGTTACTTGACAGAGTGCAACGCACAGCTCCTACCGGACAAAAACGCAAAGAGGCGAATTTGACAATGAGGGGGTAAAATTAGGGAGTACAATGGTTCTCAGATGCGTGATTTGTTCGGTTCTTTATTCTTTGTGCTTGTCTCACAATCGCGCCCTTACTTTGAAGCGGACCCCGTTCTCCAGAACCACCGTGCCCTGCGCTGGCCTCAGGTCGGCCACGGCCAGGCTCCCGTTGGCTTCCGTGACGGAGAAGGTCACGGTGACGGTGCCGAAGGTGCCCTCCTCGGGGCTGCGCATCACGTCCAGCGTGGCCACGCCCTCCCCGGGCCGCGACGCCGACGTGGGCTCCTTCAGCACCGTGTGGCGGCTGCCGTTGAAGGTGAGGACGCCGTGGCCGTCGTCGCTCGCCATGATGTTCACCGTCGCTACGGAGACACACGGAACACCGGTGCGATGTCGTTACAGCGCTTTGGGGTTGGTCGCAGTTAAAAGGCCCGTTTGGAAATGGGATTGGGCCTAAATAAATCAATAGAAGCGCTGGTTTGGATTGGGTTTTAAGTTGTGCTTGGTCATGGGAACCAAACGTCTGTCGAGGTCTCCTACCCGTGGTGTTGGTTCCCAGCTCCAGGCCAGGAGAGGGCAGAGAGAGAGAGAGAATCAGCTGGAATCTCTCGGGTCCCTCTGGAATGCTGTCGTCAATGATCTGCACCTCCACGAACTTGTGCCTTTCGCCGTCCACGAAATGGAGCATCTGGACGCGCACACAGGATGTTTATTCAGCGGATCAATCGTGGGCCCACGAGTTTGTGTGCGGACACACATGGATCCACACGGAAGCTGCGTCTATGAATGTTTGTGTGTGTGTGTGTGCGTGTGCGTGTGCGTGTGCGTGTGCGTGTGCGTGTGCGTGTGTGTGTGTGTGTGTGTGAGTGCCCATATACGTGCGGGGGGTCTGACCGTTTGGTTGATATTGTAGTCCAGTCCTTGCTGGGCCTTCAGGTCAGTAGCGTGTATGGACAGGGAGACGTTCCCATAGGACCCTCGGTTCCTGTAGGCCACCAGAGACAGCACCCCCATCGACTCGTTCACCTCAAACCTGGTCACATGGAGGATTTGGCCAAATTATTCCAGTAAGAAGGTCAAGGGTCTACTTGTTACGACTGACTGAGTTGTTGAGATACTCTTTGCCACAGCCTTGCTGATTCTACATTTGGTTGTTATTATCGTCTAGTGTTTCTACTGATACATGAAGGAGAGCAGAGGGTTCACTCACATGGTGTTTGTCCATTCGATCACTCCTCTGATTCCGTCGTTGGCGTCGATGCTAATTTCCGCCACTAAATCGTTTGTGTCTAGGACAACACAAACACACATACACAATTAAAAGGGTTGTTGTTATGTTTATACTACTCTGTGTTCAAAGCACCTCGTTGCTACCACTGGGAATGGAGCGGCCATGTGCTTGTGTCTCCTACGGGGCAAGCGTCTACAACACGGTAGGCTGCGATGGCGGGGGGGGACAGCCGGGAGGTTTTGAACTTCCGTCATGCTACATTTGGAGCCTGGGTTTATATCTGAGCAACATGTCGACCATAAGTGGCCCCGGAGCTTGAGAAATCACCTCTTTATGTGCAGACTGATTTATGACCTACTCCCCCCCCCCCCCCCCCATCTCTGAGTAGTACCCCCACTCCCCCCCATTCTCCCGGCCCTTGTAGGTCCAAGAGGGACTCACCCGGAGGCCAGCTCAGGGGCCTTGGCTTAGCCTACGCTCACCACACTGTGTGCTATTCAGCGCTACCACCGAATCCCCAGGCTTCCTCAATCACTGAAAGCATCAATCTTACCATTCCCGACCACATAATGAGCGCTTCCAGAGAGAGAGAGAGGGGGGGGAGAGGGCGGGAGAGCGGGTGGGAGGGCGGGCGGGAGGCCTGTGTGTGTTTACTAAAAGATCTCTCAAGCCAGAGCAAGGACCTTGTAGTATGATGGGAGTCTCCCGGTGTAACAGGGCTCTCAGTACCTACTCTGCCAACTCAACGCTTTCTAGAGTTAAGCAACCATTCATAAATCAGGCTGCGGTTTGGGATTATGCAAAAGCGGCGGTTGCTGGCTTAACGTTTTTTTTGCTCTCTTTTTGCTGTAACATTTGTGTTTGAGTTACGGTAAGGGAGTTCAAGCGTGGACTACGCAAGCGGTTCCTAAGGGGAAAGTTGATGTTCATGTTACCTGATAGAGTGCAACGCACAACCTCTACTCGACACACACGCAAAGAGGTGAGAAATGCAAAAGACAAGTTAGACAACGAGGGGGTAAAGATAAAGTCTATGCAATCTGTACAGAAAAGCACAAAACCAGGTCAAACAACGCAACAGCGAATCGTTCAAAGCCACTTCCAATACGTTTTCACAAAACAAACAAAACATGTACCTAGCCTTGCGAGGGTTGTGATGAGGACAGCGGACGTGATGTTGACCAGGAAGAACTCCTGCCGCTCCGGAATGTCGTCCTGGGAGGTGGGAAAAGGAAACGTGGACGGTGGTGAAGCCGGCGTTTTTCATGCATCATCTTAAGGAACAGAAAGGGCGTCGCCTGCTTACGTCCAGGATGGAGACGGGGACGGCCACGGAGGTCTGTCCAGGCCCGAGCACCACGGAGCCCACGGCAGAGATGAAGTCCTGGCCGGGCTCAGCGAAGTCCCCTTCCACCTGGGACAGGTCGCTAAGGGCCCCTCTGATGACCTCGTAGGAGACGTTCACGGCCCCTGCACAGACAGCATGAAGAGAGTGCTATAGAACAATTTACAACAATTTTCCTATTTTCTTTTCAGTTTTTTTTAATTGAATAAGCATTGCATCTGTTATTATGAAGTAATATCTTTGTATTTAGTTTTGTTAATCTATTTATTTATTCATTAATCGTTTCTTTATCGTTCTTTAAGTCCAACTCGCACAGTGTTTTACTAACGTTTCCATATTTGTACGTATTCTGTTGAGCAAACCAAAACAGCAACATACGACCGAACCTACATTATTACAGACTGAACCTACATTATTACAGACTGAACCTACAGTATTACAGACTGAACCTATAGTATTACAGACTGAACCTACAGTATTACAGACTGAACCTACAGTATTACAGACTTAACCTAGTACCTTCAGTAGTCCACGCCTCCTCCACATCAAGCTCACCCACCTGAGGTCCCGAACTCCCGTTGGACGTAGACGTTCACTGTCTGGTCGCGCTCCTCCACCCTCATGCGGAGGGAGGACGCCGCAATGGTCAGCATCCCAAAGGGCTCGTCGCTGGTTTCTATGGTAACCACCGCCTCCGTGCCCTGATCGTCCAGCGTGGCCTGGCCCGTCACTGGAACCCCTGGGAGGCGAGTGACAGATAATCAAAACCAAATCTAAAATCGGAATGATGTTGATTAATGAGGTTTATTCATGAGGAGATTGGTGAGATAATCCAGGGGCGGTCATTGAGACAAAGACAACCGTTTATGTGTGTGTGTGTGTGTGTGTGTGTGTGTGTGTGTGTGTGTGTGTGTGTGTGTGTGTGTGTGTGTGTGTGTGTGTGTGTGTGTGTGTGTGTGTGTGTGTGAGAGTGTATATGTGTGTCTGAGATGATCGGTGAGCTAATCCCGGACCAGTCTGCAAGACAAAGACAACAGTCTGATTACCAAACGTGCGTATGTTGGACAACACCACTCTGTATTCGTCCTGGTCTTCTGGTGTGGCATCGTCGAGAAGCTGCAGCACAATGGTGCCATTCAGCTCTCCCTGTGAAGAACGCGGCTGTTATTAACATCCTGAGTGATTGCATGTACACAATATAGACAGGAGTATCAAAAGCCTGCTCTGAACTGAAATCAATCATTAACGTCAGTCCATCCATTGGACGCCTGCTCCGACTCAATGACATGAATGCATGCTGGATGAAAGGTGCCTTCGTGCAACAATGTGTGCCCCACATTAAATGAATTAGATTCATTAAGTCAGCATCTAATTAGTGTCTGGTCATATATTTAGTTAAGGGAATTTGGGTCTTTTCAGTGGAGCCCTGGTTGAAGACGTTCCAGCCTGACGAACCCCTCAAATCAAGCCTTCCATTCCTCTGATCCAGTGTTCAGGACGGTCTTACCTGAGTGAAGAAGAGCGTCCCTGAGGTTTTGGGGAAGGTTCTGTTCGGCAGGGGACCCAGAATGGACCATTCCACCGTGACGTTGCCCAGGCCAGGGGCCGTCCTCAACACCAGCAAGGACAGCAGCTCTCCTGGAACACAGAGCAACGCACACTCAGCGACAAAGATCCATCCAACAATCTGTTATAACTTATGTGTGGAGACAAACAAATGCTTTCGGCATATCAGGCGGCATTCATGTTTGAGCGTTCATCTGAGCTGTATAGGGTACAAGCAGATGATGATTTTTAAAAGTTTTGTTTTATACACATTGGAAATACCTGGAATGTAATTAAAAGTGCATTCACTTATATGAACAGGAGGTAGGCTACTGTCACTCTGCAAGTTAATCGAAGCGGATATATATTTCATTTTCTATTTTTTTTTTTTATATTTACAGATGCATCGTCAAATCGTGACTTTTGATAAAACACTTGATGAAACTCCATCGCTGCCGCTTTATCTTTGCAGTCTCCCGCTCGTCCCGACGATGTGAGGTGTAAGGCTACACCTTAGAGGGTCTTTAGTGTTTCGCTGCTCTCTCATGCATACTCAACACCCGCCACGATGACACACTGCCCCTGCTCCCCGTCTGCTGCGGCGGCATTCCCTTACACCGCCACTCAGCGTCGGGAACGGGAGACCGGAGTCTCCTCTGTCGCTCGCGAGGGGGGGGGGGGCGTTCAAGGGGAGGAGAGAGAGTGAGACTGCGCGTGTTCATCCTAGGGTAGAACGGGCCTCAATGTGAAAGCAGATGCTTTTGACTAATAATGATAATAACAATGCATTGGAGAGTTTGTATGGCCCATATCTCGAAGCACCTCACAGGTAAAAGACTACGGTTGAAGAGAATACATACGATCAAATAAAAAACGCGATAACGGCGTAAGGGTGCACCACTATTAGAAAGTTAACATTGAAGGCTTGCCATTAAAGGTTTTTAGATGAATGAAGAAAACATAAAATAAAATACTAAAATAAAATAAAAAGAAATAAAAAGATAAAAGGGGGAATAAATCAATGGTGAGCCGATGAATATGTCATAAGACATGTCACTCATAACCCACACATCCCAAACATCGTAAAGTAAAGATCAGCGCAGAGAGATAATCCCGCGACCCTTCCCTTTCGTTTGTGTTTCTAGGTGCTGAGGAACGCTCCATGTAAACCCAACGTTATTCTGATTATCGATAAGGACCCCCACCCTCTCTGGTGGCGACGACGCGCGAGGCCGGGTGGAAGCCCACGATCCCGGCCACGTCGTCATTGGCCAGGATCACTATGGTAACGGTGTCGGAGCTGGGCAGGATGCGGCTGCCCCCCTCGGTGCGGATCAGGCCGATCAGGAGGGTCTCGCTGTCCTCCGGCACGCTGTCGCTACGGATCAACACCTCCACGGTCTGCCTCACGTCGCCTAGGGGGAGGAGGGGGCGAGGGATAGGGGGAGGAGGGGGAGAGAGGGGGGAGAGGGGGGAGGGGGGGAGAGGGGGAGACGGAGAGGGAGAGAGGGGAGAGAGGGGGGGCAAGGAGGGAGAGGGGGAGAGTGGGGAAGGCAAGGAGGGAGACAAACAGGGAGAGGGGGGGAGACAGAGAGGGAAAGGAGGGGAGACAGAGAGGGAGAGGGAGGAGTGGGGGGGTGACAGAGAGGGAGAGGGGGGAGACAGAGAGGGGGGAGGGGAGACAGAGAGGGTGGGAGGGAGGGAGAGGGGGAAGACAGAGAGGGAGATGGGGCAGCAACGTTAAAGTTATAAATAATCAATCAACCAACCAAAAGCCAGTGTTTCCTTACACACGCGCACACATCCCAGTGTTTCCTTCACATAACTCCTGTCAAGCTAAAGCTGGATTCTGTTTGCGTACCGTCATTGAAGACGAGCGTCCCCCCGCTGGCGGTGAAGTCCTCGCCCGGGGTGGCTCCTCCCCCGACGAACCCCCACTCCACGGTGACGCGGCCCAGGCTGCCGCCCCGCCGCTCTACGACCAGCACCACGGCGCGGGGCTCCTCCCCCACCTCCAGGCGCAGGCCGTCCTCCGTGGCGTCGGGGCTCAGGCTGTACATCAGGAACACCCCGAAGGAGTCCCCGTTCATCGCTATGGTGACCAGCGCGCGGCGCGGCCGGCCCACGGAGGGCCGGTTCCTCTCGGCCACCGTCAGGTTCACCAGCTCTATCTACGCACGGGGAACGCCACAGTGCGTCACAGGGGGTCGTGTTATTATTAGGTATGATGAGAATCGTTTAACGAGTAAAGAAAATAATATTCTTAAAACGTCAACGTATCAGTCCGTTTGGGTTAAACCTAACCCTAACTGCGGTGTCCACACAGCGGGTCTTACTTATTACTCATCATGAAGTCGTTTGGGTAGACCAAATGAAATGATTTAACTTGAAAATATTTGGAATAAAATGGAATTACATAATCATTCAGAATCAGCACGCTAAACCGACACAATCTCAACGACACCTTCAAAATAAAAGCCCCTCCACCCGACTCAACACCGGCCTACCCTGAGGATCTCGATGGCGAAGCTCTCGTCCGTCTCGGGCAGCTTGTCGGTGAGGATGGGCACGGCGAGGTGGGCGGTGGCCCGCCCGTCCTCCATGAACCCGCGGCGAGCCGTCACCGCCGTGTAGTCGCTGCCCGGCCCCGCTCGCCCGCCCAGCAGCACCGCCGTCGCCGTGGCGTTCCTCCCGTACGTCACGGCCGGGCCGACGGGCGCCACGCCCTGCTCCTCCCCGGAGGTCGCCCAGGAGCACGCCCCCGGCGGCGGCCCCGTGGCGAGGGAGAAGGCCCCGCAGGCCGGCTCTCTGAGGCAAGCGGCGGCGCAGGCGGTCAGGGGCTCGGCGGCGCCGGTGATGTTGAACTCCCCTCCCCCAGACGTGAGGCCCCCAGGCTGGGGAGGGTCGTAATAGAGCAGCAGGTCTTGGCCCGCCGCCTGGGCCAGGCCCACTAGGTCCTCCAGGCTCACCTCCGAGGTGCTGTAGAGGATCTCCATGCGGCCGAAGCTCCCGCCGCTGGGGTGACGAACAGAGGAAGAAGAGGAAGGGATGATCCAATCAGGGGTGAGTGGATGAGGAAGTCATTTTGGTTTATATTTGGCAGATACTTTCATCAAATGTCAAATGATTGGTCCGAATATATCAGTATACAATATATCAGAGGACGAGGAGAGCGTAAAGGACAGAGTGAGAGGAAATATAATCAGAGGTTCCTGTGTCTCTAGGGTTGGGGGTTAGGTGTATAGGGGCTAGGTGTAAAGGGGTTCGGTGTTAAGGGGTAAGGTGTTAAGGGGTTGGGCAAAAGGGGCTGTGTTTTAAGGGATACGCCAAGACATCCGTTAATTCAATTTGCTCTTCTTACCAGTGAATGTTTTTTCAGACGAGTTTAATTCCACCTGACTCTCTCTCCGTATCTCCAGGCCGACGGGGGGGGGGACGACCTACCTTCTGCGCACCGTGATGTTGGCCATGTAGACGCCGTCCAGGGGCTCCTGAACGCGGTACACGGCCCGGTCGAAGAACACTGTCCCGTACGGGTTGTCGTTGGCGGGCACCGTGATGTTGACCGCCGTGGTCCTGCCCAGACTCCCGCCGTTACTCGCGCCTGTCAGCTCCACTTTTATGGTCTAGCAGGCATAGTGAAGAGGAAACGATCAACGCAAAGCCGATTGTTGCCTTGTTACCATGGTAACTTCATCATCATCCTCGTCACGTCATCGGTATAGCCGGTGTTCCGAATTAGCACGAGTCAATCACGTATCGTCGAATGTTACGTTTGGATTAAGAGTGTGTGTCACTTCTGCTAGTCACTGTAACTCGGTTACCTTAGTGGCCATGTAAACACCATACTGACTATCTTAATCCCTCAACTGGATGACTAATAAGGTCACTCTGCTAAGGTCCAGTAAACGTGCTGTATATGAGCAATCAAAATGACAACAATATACAGCGCAAAAACACGTACACTTAATCCTGTTCCTCTACGTTCATTTCATCTTTGCTTAAAACCAAACCAACTTCAACGCTTCAGGGTGATCTTCCCCTGACCTCAGTGATCTCAGGGACGTCATCCGCCAGGACCTCCACCCTGAGGGTCTTCATGGTCTCTCCCGGGGCGAAGCTGACCTCCCCGGACGCGGGTCGGAGGTCCCCTGTGGCCGGCTGCCCGTCGACGGTGGCCCGCCAGCGGACCGCCACGGTCCCGATGGTCCCCGCGGTACGGATGATGGGCAGGGTCACCTCCACGGAGCCGGACCCCGGCTCCTCCAGGGTGACTGGGTCCGCCTGGAAGACTAGGGAGGAGGGGGAGGAGGAGGAGGAGGTGGTGGAGGAGGAGGAGGAGGAGGAGGAGGAGGAGCAGGAGGAGGAGGATGAGGAGGAGGAGGGGGAGGAGGAGGAGGTGGAGGAGGACAAGGATGAGGAGGAGAAGGAGTAGGAGGGGGAGGTGGAGGAGGAGTTGGAGGACGGGGAGGAGGAGTTGGAGGAAGACGGGGAGGAGGAGGAGGGGGAGGAGGTGGAGGACAGGGAGGAGGAGGAGGCGGTGGAGGAGGAGGAGGAGGAGGAGGAGGAGGGGGAGGAGGAGGAGGAGGAGGAGGGGGAGGAGGAGAGGGAGGAGGAGGAAGACAGGGAGGAAGAGGGAGGAGGGGAAGGAGGACGAAGAGGATACAGTGAGCAGAAACATAATCAAACTTCCCTGTGTCTCTAAGTTTAGGGTTTAACAGTTAAATACACTGATAGACCAACGCAACCTGATTTCATAGGTGCGTCAATCTAACTGTAACCCTAGTGTCCGCCCACTAACCAAAGGCCCCGAAGGGGTCGTCGGAGGGCAGGATGGTGATGATGGTGCGCGTGAGCTCGCCCAGCACGGCCCCCCCGGTGGTCTGGTTGATGAGCTCCAGGAGGAAGCTCTCCTCCAGCTCCGGGACCAGGTCGTTGATGATGTAGATGGGGACGGCCTTGCTGGACTCTCCCTCCAGGAGCACCACGTCCGTAGAGGCCACACTATAGTCCTCACCTGCCAGGGAGGGAGGACTGCATGTTACTGTGTAGTCGAGACTACACGGTAACCTTAACCCCACTTGGGTTAAGGTTACCGTGACTCACCCAGCAGAAACACACACGTGTAATGACTCATTGATTTGTTGCCTCTGACATATAACTATCTTGTCCTGTCTGTGAGTTCGATGATAAAGAGAGAAGTGTTTTAAGTGCATTAACTGGGTAAGCTGCAAATGAATTCCCCCTCTTTGGACTAATAAAGTTGTCTATATATGAATCTGAACACAGATGAAATACTGGTACACTGAAACCTCACAAAGTAGACGGTGGGGCAAGCGCACACAACGCACGTACAAGCGCGCACAACGCACGCACAAACGTGAAATGCAGGCACAAGCAGTGCCTCAGATAAGCGCGAGGCGCCGCGGAGGCGTCGCCGGCCACTCACTGACGGTGGCCGTGATCGGCACGGCTCGGAACTTGACGGAGACGTCGGCGAAGATGCCCCCGGTGCGCGTGACGTTGATGATGGGCCCCACGTAGTCCTCGGCCACGCGCACGGCGGCCGCCGACAGCTGGAGGGTCCCGAAGGCGTCGTCACTGGCCTCCACGATGACCTGGGCCACGGCCTCCGTCCGGGGGCCCAGCCGGGGGGAGTCGACAACTGGTGGAAGGGAGATGAGACGACGATTGGATTGAAAAGATTTATGTGTTATTATTATTGTCTTTTTTATTATAGAGTGGGTTAGACAGGAAGGTATGGGAGAGAGAGAGACAACAGGATGCTAAAACCTAAAACATATCACAGCAGGATGTATACACTACACATCGGCCAAATATCTTGACAGAAAGTGTATGAATATACATCTCATTGTCAGCTAATAAACTCTGACTGTAGGGGTGTGGTCTGAAGCCCCGCCCCCTCGCTGTTTTGTGTAGTTTGTGCTTCCTCCTCGAAATCCAAAACTTAGTTAATAGACGCTGTCGCTGTAATGGCAGTTACAAGCTAAATAGGAAATCCAATTCTGTTGTTATATATGCTAAATAATATAGGATATCTGTGGTCTGACTCATGTCTATTTCGACCCTTGGTTAAACACAGGCTTACTAATTTGAATAGTCTTGAACCCACCTACAGAGGGAGTTCAGAGTAAAGCAGTAAAAAAATGAGCAAATTCAAAAAAACCTACTGTTCACCACCTTTGAACTATTACCCTCAGGTAGCAGGTTTCGATACCCAGCCCTCTTCAACAATAGAACAAAACAATAATTCATTCCACAATCCATCAGCTTTTTTTTAAACAAACATCTAAAATAAGTTTTTAATTGTTGGTTTAAAAAGCCAACAACCTTAGATGTGTCCTTGTACTACATGGGAAATATGATTTTGGGGTCTTGTCTTGTCAGCGGTTGTTTTCTGTTTTTATGTTGTTGTTGTGGTTAACGTTCATGTGTCTCTGTCTATTCACTGAGAAAAACGTCCCCAAGGGGACAATAAATGATCTATCTATCTATCTAAACATGTTGAACGTCTTACTAATCCTCTCTTGAGCCGCCTCCACAACGTGAACGCCGGTCAGCTCCACGAACACAGACTCGTCTCTCTCTGGGTCCTCATCGTCCAGGATCTGGAGGGTGATGTTGGCCTCGCTCTGATTGGCCAGGAACACCACAGAGTCGAAGAGGGGTACAAAGTCCCGCCCCTCGCTGGCCCTGCCAATCCCGGGGGTCCTATAGGGCGCTCGGTCCGCCTCACGCAGAGTCTCATAGGTCACGCGCACCTGTCAACGTGACGTAAACGTGACATCACTGGATTCAGTTTGAATAGCACAAATAAATAACCTTACAGGTAGGGAACAAATTAATGAAATGAAATTCGAATAACAAATGTTATTTGCCTATGATGTGGTGATATCTAATCTATAATCATTTCCATCACTCTGCACCATAATTGTACATCTCAATCCGTGCCTGTGTCTAATATCGAATGTACAGGGTATTTATAATGTTAATTATATTTAATAATGTTTTATGGTGTTTTGTAGTGTTCCCAGCATCACAACCAAACACCCAATGTGCAGCAACCCTGCCTCGCCAAGAAAAAAGCACGTGGATTCCTCACCTGCGTACTTATTTGGCAAATACATTTACATTTACAGTTACATTAACACTAAAGGCATTAACCAAACGCATTTATCCAAAGCGACTTAAAATAAGTACATTAGTCAGAAGAAGGAGAAACAACAATATATCTCTGTCGGTGCAGTTGAACCGAATCTGGTCCTGATCCCGGTTCCCTCCTCTGTTCTCTCTCCTGTCTCCCCCTCCACGTACCTTCCCCATCAGGCCTCCCTGCCGCCGCACGGTGAGGCCGACCACGGCGTCCGCCTCGGGCAGCCGTAACGACTGGCTGGCGTTGGCGAAGACGAACACGCCGTAGGGGTCGTCGCTGGCCAGCAGGGTCAGCGTGGCGCCGGCGTGCTCGCCCAGCCGCCCGTCGGACACGTTGACCAGGCGGACGCCGAAGCTCCGGTCCAGCTCGGGCCGCTCGTCCTCGGCCACCCTGACGAAGAAGCCCTCCCTGCTCTGGCCCACGCCGAAGGTCACGCTGCCGGAGCTGGCGACCAGCTCCCCCGCGGCGCCGGGGCCCGCCTCCCAGTACACCGTCACGTTGGAGAGGTCCCCGAAGGAGCGCTCCACCTGGAAGGATGCCAAGGAGAGAGCGACGCTGGTAAGGTAAACCTATCCAAAGTGTTTTCAATATTTGCGTAGACTTCACTGAATACATACATCTAAGATTCAAAAATACGGCTAAATGTCACATCTCACCCTCTTCATCGATTACTCCCTGTCCTTGTGTTTCTCGCATCTCTGACTATCCTCCATCACCCACTAACACCCACCTTCATTGTTGTCACCTGTCCCTCTATAACATTCCCCTCCTGGTGTATTTCCTCAGCGTGTTTCCTTTCCACTGTGGCAGTTCGTCCCAGCATTTCCTCAGTGATTATTACGGTTCCCGGATTTCTGATTCCTGCTTGTTTACTCCCAACTACGCCGTTGTCTTCTCCCTGAAGGATTGTTTGCCTGATCTCCCACTACTGACCCTGGTAGAGACCATTCTCTCTTCCCAGACCTCTGCCTCCGAGTCATGCTATCGAGTCCTATTTCCCCTTCCCTCAACCAGCCCTTACACAAAGTATATTAACCGTTTTATCCAAAGTAACATTTGATACTGTAAACGCAGACTGGACTGGAGGTCTCTCCTGGACTGGAGGTCTGTCTCCCAGTGGAGCTGGACTGGAGGTCTCTCCTGGACTGGAGGTCTCTCCTGCACTGGAGGTCTCTCCCCCAGTGAAGGTCTCCCCCCTGTGGAGATATCTCCCTAAGTGGAGCTGGACTGAAGGTCTCTCCCCAAGGGAAGGTCTCCCCCCATGTGGAGGTATCTCCCTAAGTGGAGCTGGACTGGAGGTCTCTCCCCTAGTGGGTTTAGACTGGAGGTCTCTCCCCCCAGTGGAGCTGGACTGGAGGTCTCTCCTGGACTGGAGGTCTCTCCCCCATTGGAGCTGGACTGTCTCTCTCCCCCCGGTCCGTCGGGTTCGTCAGCCTGTCTCACCTGCAGGAGCACGGCACTGCGCCCGTCCTCGGGCTCCGTTCCGTTGACAGCCAGCGAATCAGGGCTGAGCTGGAAGACTCCGTGGGCGTCGTCAGAGGCGAGGATGGTCACCGTAATGCGGGCGGCGTCCCCCAGGTTGGCTGCCAATCAGTCGACCACCAACGGGTAATTAGTTAGTGAGCGGTCTGTTCTGATCGAAGTGTTTCAGACTGCTCATTGTGAGGAGAAATGTTAACACAAAAATGTTTAACTACCACTTGAGCAACGTAACTGTGAATCTGCCCTTGTAGCAATAACCGAATCACATATTGTATTTGTTTCTGTAATGGCATTATAATTGTTATTCATTCGCTCGTATGGATCTTGATGTAAGCTACGTAGAATAACCAAAGAGTGAGAAGTGGGGACGACTTGGTCATTTCACGTATCAATGTCCCGAACTAGGACGCCAAGCGTGTGATCCTGTTGAGACCGGGCCCGGGAAGCAATGGGAGGAGACCAGGGGCAGCAGCTGGGGTACGGGTAGCGTATTTACGAATAATTCTATGGCTACGCCAAGACCCGCCCTACTCTGTCTGTGATTGGCCGGGTTGCATGCAGCTCAACTGGACGCTTTAGAACTCTATGGTACCGTCACTGTGAGCATTCGAGAGCGTCACAAAAGAACCCTAACCCTAAATCCTAACTCTAACTCTAACCCTAACCCTAACCCTAACCCTAACCCCTAACCCTAACCATAACCCCTAACCCTTACCCCTAACCCCTAACCTTAACCCTAACCATAGCAGCTAATATTAAGCCACAAAAGTGCGGTAGTCGAATCCATAGACAGTAGAATCAAAGATAGGGTTGACGTGTGTGACGGACCAATCAGAAATAGAGGCGGGCGTGTCTTTTCGTGATATTGGCGTGGCCATAGTAGGATCGTAATTTTGCGTATGGGTAGGGAAGGGGGGTAGAGGGAGACTCACCTCGGTGGAAGGCTGGAAGCAGGAGGTCAGAGTCACTCTCCCCACTACCACTTCCTTCCCCACGCAGGAACAGATCCACTGACGGATCACACACCAGGGGTCACACAGGGGTCACACAGGGGTCACAGCAGGTCAGAGGTCAGAATCAAACCGAAGGAGGAGGAGGAGGAGGAGGGGCGTGGTATCGGGGTGGGTGAAGAGGTAGAGGTAGAGGGAAAGGGAAGTGCACGTCACACACAGTCACACAGGAACACAGCAAGTCAACCAAAGCGGAGAATAACTACACAGCACTACATGCTAAAGGATAGTCACCCAATCAATGGAGTGGGAACAGGAAGTGAGAGTGGACAATTGATCCAATCAGCGGTACGGTTCCTAACCCGGCACTCAAAGGCCAGTGGTTCTGTTAAGCTCGTACCTCCTCCCTCCACGTTATAGAGCTCCACTCGGAAACTCTTGTCCAGTTCGGGAACCGGGTTGTCCGCAATGGTCACGGTGATGAACTTTAACCTTTCCCCTGGCAGGAAGTCCAGTATCCCCTCTGTTTCCTGGCAGAGGTGAACACAAATATCCATCAGCTCACTGAATACCCAGAATGCAACAGGAGAGCGAAGGGGTCCCGCTAGGGTTGTAAATGCTATAATCACCAATTTTAAATACTTCCCACAAAGCACCACAGGGAATGGCTACATCAATAATTACGACAAAACACAAAAAAAAAGGGGGGAAATCATGTTGAAAAAGAGCGGGTGAAAACACATCGAGCATGAGCGGCAAAACGAATGACCTCATAGTCCTCGGGGCTGGCCGCCGTGAAGGGGGTGGTCCGGTACCCGACCGTGAGCCTTCCCAGAAGGCCTTGGGCCCGGCCCACCAGCAGAGGCACCTCCCCGGCCTCCTCGCTGACCGAGACGCGGGCCGGCTCTAGGGCCGGGCTGATCAGGCCGTCGCCGGGAGGACTGGTCTGGAACTGGAGCAGACCTGGAACCAGCAGGGAGAGTGTGTGAGTGTGTGAGTTTGTGCGTGCGTGCATGCGTGTGTGCATGTGTGTGCGTGTGTGTGCGTGTGTGTGTGCGCGTGTGTGTGTGTGTGTGTGTGTGTGTGTGTGTGTGTGTGTGTGTGTTTTGTGAGTGTGATGACACACACTCTTATTATTATATTGCAGTGGAGTGATTGTTAATAACAGAAGAGACGGGGGGGCGGTGGTGGGGGGGTTATTGTTTGTAGTGCTGTGCTGACATCGGATTACAACAATAAGCCTCTTATAAGGTACAATGTGACAAAGACCCAGATAAGCCATCACTATAAATAGCACAAGTATAAAAGATATGCTAAGTTATTGTATCGCCAGTAAAGTTAGCTGATTAAATGGCTAAAAATAGTCTACAAACGACATGTTTACAAGCGGAAAACACTGTGTGCACAGGAATGTGAGTTTGAGTGTGTGCACATGATAGTGTTTGTGTGTGTGCGTGTGTGCTTTTGAGTGTGTGTGTGTGTGTATGTGTGTGTGTGTGTATGTGTGTGTGTGTGTGTGTGTGTACATGAGTGTGTGTGTGTGTGTGCGTGCGTGCGGGCATGCGTGTGCGTGCTGAGCGTCTGCACCATAAGGATGGTCGCTGGCGGTGACGGTGACGGTGTTGGTGGAGCTGTTGTGGTCGATGCTGGCCCCGCTGGTGGGGGTGGAGCCTGGCTTCCCATCAGCCGACTCCGCTGACACCAGCGTGACCTGGAAGGACTCGGCCAGCTCTGGCAGGTCGTCGTCCAACACCACCAGGTTCAGCACCTGGGAACCGGCAGCACAGAGAACTGTTTGTACTTCTCACATTCTGGGATGCATTTGTGGGCGGTAGTTTACGAAAAGGGTCACTATCTTCGAATTATGATAGTTTTCCACAAGTCATTGTTCTTTTTTGATAATATTTTGATTTGAGGCAAAGCATTGCTAACTGAAAGCCAACCAACCACTAGATGGCGATAGACGTAAAGAAACATTAACATGCAGAAAAAGTCAGATAACAGTATCTTGAATCAACAGCAATCAAACATTCAGTGTATTTTATCAGCTGTTAGACCATTATGTTGAATTGATTTATGAATGCATATTTGTGTGCTTTACAGTTATGTAAAGTTAGTGTTTAAGATACCAATCAAACACTAACTTTACATAACTGACATGAGTGTATTATTCTGTGTGTTTCTTGTTCCTCTTGCATTCCCTTCTCAAATGTAGCAATCAGTACTCACCCACACACCCCCACACACACACACACACACACACACACACACACACACACACACACACACACACACACACACACACACACACACACACACACACACACACACACACACACACACACACACACCTCGGAGCGCTGTCCGGGCATGAAGAGCACCGCCCCGGTGGCATTGACGAAGTCTTGCTCCGCCGGCCCCCCAGGGCTAGAGGGTCCGGCCCCGATGACGGAGTAGTTGACGTAGACGTGATCCAAAGCCCCCCTGGTGCGCTCGATCACACACGAGACGGTGGAGCCCTCGTCAGTGGTCTGGGTGGAGGAGGAGGAGGAGGAGGAGGAGGAGGTGGAGGTGGTGGAGGAGGGGGAGGAGGGGGAGGAGGTGGAGGAGGTGGAGGTGAAGAAGGAGGTGGAGGAGGGGGAGGAGGAGGGGGAGGTGGTGGAGGAGGAGGAGGAGGTGGTGGAGGTGAAGAAGGAGGTGGAGGTGAAGAAGGAGGTGGAGGAGGGGGAGGAGGTGGAGGAGGGGGAGGTGGTGGAGGAGGGGGAGGAGGGGGAGGTGAAGAAGGAGGTGGAGGAGGGGGAGGTGGTGGAGGAGGAGGAGGAGGAGGGGGAGGTGAAGAAGGAGGAGGAGGGGGAGGAGGGGGAGGTGAAGAAGGAGGTGGAGGAAGGGGAGGTGGTGGAGGAGGAGGAGGAGGTGGAGGTGAAGAAGGAGGAGGAGGGGGAGGAGGGGGAGGTGAGGATGGAGGTTGAGGAGGGGGAGATGGTGGAGGAGGAGGGGGAGGTGGTGGAGGTGAAGGAGGAGTGGGAGGAGGAGGTGAAGAAGGAGATGGAGGAGGTGGAGGAGGTGGAGGAGGAGGAGGTGAAGAAGGAAGTGGCGGAGGGGGAGGCGGTGGAGGAGGAGGAGGAGGAGGTGGAGGAGGGGGATTACAGGGAGTTTAAATTTGCTTTGAAAACATCAGCCAAAATTGTATTAACAGTTCGGATTTTCTTTTTATAATGGAATTACTGAATAGTTCCACAAGCTGAAGCCCAGCTTTGAGTTGAGAACAAAT
>NC_079417.1:11198064-11210564 GCF_026213295.1 Gadus chalcogrammus
TGGCGTACAGCCGCCAGAAGACGCTCACCTCTCCAAAGTGGCCCCTGGCCCGCCTCACACTGGCACAGGGAGCAGAGGGGGGGATGGTTCATTCATGAAGGTGTCTGGTGGTTACCTCCAGGCGGACCTTGGGGTCCAGGAGGTCTACCGCGCTGCGGCCGGAGATGGTAAGGTGTTATGGTGTTGGATGTTAAGGCGTTGGATGATAAGGTGTTATGGTGTTGGATGTTAAGGTGTTGGACGTTAAGGTGTTACGGTGTTGGATGTTAAGGTGTTGGACGTTAAGGTGTTACGGTGTTGGATGTTAAGGTGTTGGACGTTAAGGTGTTACGGTGTTGGATGTTAAGGTGTTGGAAGAGAAGGTGTCATGGTGTTGGATGTTAAGGCGTTGGAAGTGAATGTGTTTGCATGTTAATCCAGAGTCTGTTTTCGTGGGGCGACCTAGAGACCAACGTAACATTGTGCTGCGATGTTGATATGCATCCTTATTATTGACAGCTTTGAAGTTAACTGAAATAAAGAAATGAAGTTACTTAGAGACATTACGGTTTAAAGTTTGGCAACTTTAAAACAAACCAAAACACAGATGAATGGCATATGTTTCAGTCCACTTGAGTCAAACTAGACTTTGCTATAAAAAATCGGAACAATGACATAAATACAGAGATGTTCTCCGTACTAGAAGTCGTTGGTCGCGCCCTCCTCCACGGCCTTCTCCGTGGGGTCCAGGGAGAAGATCCCGTTGGCGTCGTCGTTCGCCTCGATCACCACCGTGGCCGTGTCCACACCGTACACAACAGCATCCCCTGGGAGAGACACACACACACACACACACACACACACACACACACACACACACACACACACACACACACACACACACACACACGCAAACACACACACACACACACAACCACACACATGCACACACATGCACACACAAACACACACAAACACACACACACACCCACACACACACACACAAGCAGACACAGGTGCCCACAACCGCACACACACACAAGCAAACAATTCCATTATAAATGCTTTTCGTTGCCTCATTTACTTATTTACAATAAAAGACAAATGTGCAAACCCAATCGAATGAGCCATGCCCAACTATTGCATGCGCTCTGCTTGAACAGAGTCAGATGTTACAAGAAGAAAACATCTGACCTTGGCAATGTGAACACATGAGAACAGAGAGAGAGAGAGAGAGAGAGAGAGAGAGAGAGAGAGAGAGAGAGAGAGAGAGAGAGAGAGACGGGATAAATACAGCCTTTGTTTGCTGTACTATCTTGCACCCTTTATGAGACGGATTCACTGGGCCTTGTCTGAGGGGGAGTTTAGATTGGAGCTTTAGTGGGAGGGTGTCATGAACAAACCCCCTGGAAGGGAGAGAAACCAAAGCGAAAAAAGGGAATCATCTGGTGGTGAAGTGATACAATTTTTAATAATAAACGAAAATAAATTAAATAGATATTTATTTGACAGAATTATTCCACTCTTTTGATTGAATGTATTGAAAGGATGCAGAGATTCCGGAACTATGATTCAAGGGTGCGTCAAGAGGGAGAGAAAGAGAGAGAGAGAGAGAGAGAGAGAGAGAGAGAGAGAGAGAGAGAGAGAGAGAGAGAGAGAGAGAGAGAGAGAGAGAGAGAGAGAGAGAGAGAGAGAGAGAGAGAGAGAGAGAGAGAGAGAGAGAGAGACAGACAGAGTGAGAGAGATAAACTTCTGCTTGACACATAGTTGCTGTTACTAACTCTGATGCAATAGATGGGAACTGTGCGTTGTTAAGACACAAAATAAATCCTGAAATTAGATGAAAAAGGCAAGGGCCTCATATTCCCACACTGATTTCCTCATACACAACATTTATAATCCAACCAACATCACTACAATATAACTTCAACTGTATCACTCGGGAGAGTGATCCAGTTGAAGTTATATTGTAGTGGTGTAGGACATCTACAAATTGATATCCACACAGTGATTTAGAATGGATTTTTAGACATTTAGAAATCCAACACACAGCAGATTCTCCAGGCCCCGCTCAGAGGGGACTGCTGGACTGACTCCTGATACGGGGCTTCATTAACTCCTAACACAAGCCCTCCACCCCCCCCCCCAGGGTCTCCCCCCCTCCAGGTCCCTCAGAGAACACAGAGGGGCCCCTGGAGTGGCCGGGCCCCTCTGTGTCTCAGAGCCTCTAGAATCTGGTAGTTAAGGTCCTGGTGAGGCCCCGGGCACCAGGCTTTAGTCCCTGACACACAATGCTCAGATTAGCACCGCCGCCGCCGCCGTCGCTGCAGTCAATGGGAGATAACCGCTCGACCGATGGGGAGACAAGAGAGGGCAGAGCGCAGCGAACGGGAAGACAAGACGGACGGGAAGTGGGTTCTTTGTGGTCATTAGGGACTGTTTTTGTCGACCCGTCTCATCAATGCAGATTCATCTATGTGGAGAGTCAATGTAACGGTGTTTGTCTGTGTATTGACGTCTCCATTTCGTTGTCAGTGGCTACCCTGTGTTTTCCTGCGGTATTCGAAGGCCTACTGTTTGTGAGGAGTGCATTTATTAACAATGCCAATCAACTTTCCTTTGGGCCACCGCCGACACACTCTGCAGGAGTGTGTGAACGTGTGTGCAACGTGTCTTACACGCACACATGCGCGCATTAACACACATACGAGTACTCACAGTCCAACACACAAACACAGACAAAAACACACAGATGCAGACACACACACAAACACACACACACAGATGCACACAAAACAACTTAATGCCCCCATCACACACACACACAAGCACTCACACTCTCACACACACACACACACACACACACACAGACACGCACACACACACACACTCACACTCTCACACACACATGGCTCTTAAAGGGGATGGGAGATGGCCGTATCATTGGTTTATTGCACGTTACGCCCAAACCACCCCTTCGGGTAATCAGGCTACTTCAGACCAACCCTTTTTAGATTTGCGCCGGGCGCAAGAGTCATTTATGCGCCGGTAAAATAGCAACATTGCCATAGAACCGCCCACAAAGCTACTTGCGCTTGGCGCTTCTCACTTGCGTTTCAGACCGTTAAAATATGGCCCTACACAGCGAGCACCGTCATCGGGGGAGACCTACCGGTGGCGTTGAACAGCAGGATGTGAAAGGGTTCGTCCGTCTCGGGCAGGTCGTCGTCCTCCGTCGCCACGGAGACGTTCTTCGCCCACTCGCCCACCTGGTACACCAGCGTGGTGTCGTTGCCCAGCGGGGCGAGGTCCGTCGGCGAGGCGTCCCCGCCGTACTCCACGCGGTACATCACCGTGGCGACGAAGTCCGCCCGCCCGCCCCTGACCACCGTGAAGTTGGCCACACCTCCCTCCTCTACTCGCACGACGACGGGGTCTGCCGAGAGGTCAAGGGTCGGGTCGAAACAGGATGATGACGAGAGAGGTAGAGGGAGACAGATTTGTACACACTTCAAGGAATCACTGCAGCGGCGTTTATCCTTTACTTATGATAATATATGATTATGATTATATTTGATAATATAATCTTAATACACAGCTTTGTTGAATACTCAATTCCGATTGGTCAATTACGACATTCTACATCATGGTCAAAGATGATGATGTTTTTGTTTCAAATTATTGATTTCTTTAGGAAATACCTGCGTGCTCAGCAGGATAATGTACATCAACCAGTCTTTATTGACAAAATAACCCCCTGCATGGTGATGCAGGACCCCGAGGCAAACCTCAGGTCAATCATCTTTGGGATTCTCAATATTGCATAAAGAAAGTGTGTAAAATGTTTACCGGCAAAATAAATAGGATCGTCATTCTTGTTGACTTGTAGACTGGCATTGAGCGCGCTCCCCAGCCTTGCTCCCCCCGTCACGTTGGTCAGGGTGAGGGTGAAGTGTTCCACCTCTTCAGGGATCTAGGCAACACGCAAAAACATGTCAACATACATTCATCTCATAAGAAACCCCTGGCGGCCGTTGTTTGGGTCTGATGGTTGAGGCGGTGGAACGGGGGGGGGGGGGGGGGGGGGCTCCTCTACCTCGTCTGGTATAGAGCTGACAGTCAGGTTCTGGAGGAACTCTCCTTCAAGGAAGACGAGGACTCCCTGGGTGGGGCTGATGTCTCCATGGTGACCGGGATCCAGAACCCAGGACACGGACACCTCCCCGAAGCGACCCCTGTTCCTGGTGACGGTGTATGAAGCTGTACGAAGAGTACCACACGCACAACGTCACGTAACGACGATCATGAGCATGTGAGGTTATTACACAGTATATTCATTCATACATCTCGGACCGCAGGGACCTGTGTTCATCGTCTGTCTCGAAATGCGTTCTGCCGCGAGTAATCTGAAAATCGGAGGTAACGTAAAAATTCGGAATGTATGTTGAAGATCGGACGAAGTATCAACTCGATTGGCGCGGTGGCATTCTGTCATTCTTCCCGAGTTACTAGATGTCCCTCCCCTTAAAACACACCGCAGAACTATACATTTTTGAAGGCAAGGACGTGTGTTAATCGTCTGTCTTGAAATGCGTTCTGCCTAAAATATTCTCAAAATCGCGAGTAACAAAAGAAATCTGAACGTCAAGGCGATTTGCGCGGTATCATTCTGTCATCCGTCTCCAATTTGTTTCTAGACGTCTGCCCCTTAAAACACACCGAAGAATTGTGGATTTTAGACCGTGCAAGGACGTGTGTTCATCGCCTGAAATGTGCTCTGCCACGAATAATATCAAAATAGTGGGTAATGTAAGAAATAAGGAAGTCAAATCGAAAATCCTACAAAGTATTGACTCGATTCATTTTGAGTGGTAGCATTCTGTGATTCGTTCACAATTTGTTTCTCGACATCTCCCCCTTAAAACACCGCTGAGAGCAACACGTTTCTCCTGTCCCTCGCGTTCTCCAATAATGTATCATTGACATGGGGGTCTCTTAGTAGGACCTGAAGGACCTCAGTACCCTGGTGTGTCTCGCTCCCCTTGCTCTCGTTGATGGCCTCCGCCAGCCCTGATTGGCTGAACTGGATGACCCCATAGGGGTCATCGCTGCTCCGCACCGTGATGTTGACCTCCCTGCGGTGGCCGATGCGACTCGGTGGATTGCTGTGGCTGCTGAGCCCCACGGAGAAGGTCTCGTCCAGCTGGGGGAACGCACACACACACACACACAGACATGCATACACACAAGCGCGAAAACACCCACACAAACGCATACCAATACACGCGCACATGCGCACACACCCACACATCCACACACACCCACGCACACACACACACACACACACACGTGCGTACCCATACACACGCACACACCCAGGCACACACACACATACACACACACCCACACACATACACACAAGCAGGCACACACACACAGACACACATACCCATACATCCACACATACACCCACAGAAACACACACACAAACGTAAACAGGAATTAAAAAATGTAGACACAAACACACACACACACATGTAAACAGGAACCCAAAAATTCAGACACATACACACAAACACACACTCACACACACACACACACACACACACACACACACACACACACACACACACACACACACACACACATACAAACACACACACACACACACACACATGTAAACATGCACAAATCCGGACCAAATGGCAAATGACAGGGCCAATTGGTGGACCAAAAGAAGCTTAAACAATAACGTACACAATGTCGTTTCAACTGCAGGCTCGTTTAGAAGGCAGTAGTTAATTACATCCCGACAGCAAACAAAAGTAAACTAAAGAAACATTGGAATCCCTTTAAATGTACATAGTGAGGGCAATTGTGGGTAAAAGAGACAAACTACTTCTTAAAAGAAAGGGACAACCATTTATTTGAAAGCTGTTTTTTTTCTCCATTTGATCAAATGATAAAATGTGTTAAATGCTACACATGCCTCACTCCATGTAGTGTGAGCGTTTTTGTATGTGCATCCGTCTGTCTCTGTCTGTGTGTGTGTGTATATGTTTGTGTGTGTGTGTGTGTATGTGTGTGTGTGTGTGTGTGTGTGTGTGTGTGTGTGTGTGTGTGTGTGTGTGTGTGTGTGTGTGTGTGTGTGTGTGTGTGTGTGTGTGTGTGTGTGTTTGTGTGTGCGTGCATTTGTGCATGCGTGTGTGCGTGCGCGCGTGCATGCGTGTGTGTTTGCATGCGTGCGTGCGTGCATGGGTGCGTGCGTCTGTCTCTCTCTCTGTGTGTGTGTGTGTGTGAGTGCGTGCCCCCGAGCGGGCCCCCACCTCGGGCACGCCGTCCTGAAGGGCCACCAGGGCCACCACCACCTCCCGCTCCCCGGGGTTGAACTCCAGGATGCCGGGGGCCCCGTAGAACTCCTCGCTGCCCTGGGGGGCCACCGTGTAGCGCACCAGCTGCCTCAGCAGCTGGCCAGCCGCCCGCAGCACGCGCAGCTCCACCGCCTCCCCTTCCTGCGCAGGTCAGGTGCATCGTGGGTAATAGAGGGAGGAGGTGTTCATCAATTAGGGGGTTGACATGATTTTTTTTGTTTTTGTGATCAAGATTTTTTTTTATTTCTTCATGAGGAGGATTCACTAAAGTCCAGTTATAGTGGTCAGAGACACATAAAACATGGTTGACATGTATTTAATATGGGTCGCTGATAAATAAATGCACCTGGAATATGTTGTGTGTCGAGTTATGGGGGAAAGCATGAACAAGGTTGTTCAGGTGCTTTTGGGCAACAAAGGACAGCATTGATGGGAGTGGTTGTGTGTACATTTACATTTAGGGCATTTAACTGTTGCTTTTATCCAAGGCCACTTACAATCAGAACATTTGTAAGAAGAAAGAGAAAAAGCAATATATCACGCTCGGTACAATAAGGATGCAAGGGCCAAGCACTAACAATCGCTGGGTTAACCCATTCCCCGTATACAACAGAGATAGCTAGGACAAGATGCTAAAATATTCTAAGTGCTACTTTTTTAAGTGAAAGGACATACAACACACAAAAGTGCGGAAGAGGGGTGTTTTTAGGAGAGTCCAGGTGAACTCTGAACAAGTGAGTCTCTAGCGGTATGCCTGGATGAGTTGATCTTTTTATAGTGAAAGAGGACTATTCCCTCAGTGTAGTTCTGACTGTTTTGAGGCTTACGTTGATGACCCAGGGCCCTTGGTCTGAGAACTGGAAGACGCCCCCGGGGTCGTCGTTCTCCAGGATGACGATCTCTCTGCTGGTGAAGCCTGCCTTCAAGATCTGGTTCTCCACGTTGCTCCTGACACACACACACACACACACACACACACACACACACACACACACACACACACACACACACACACACACACACACACACACACACACACACACACACACACACACACACACACACATGCACACACAGATACAGGCGCACACAAGAAGGTGGACGTGCACACACACAGAAAAACACACACACACACATAAACAATTACATGGTTGATAATGGATGTTGACGAAGACAAAATGAAGAGCAGATACGGTAAAGTGGAAAGAAATATGAAGCGTGAAGGGAGCGATGAAGAGGGCTATTATTGGCCATCGCCGTCGGCAACCGGGGAGAACAATATTCCTTTTCGCACTCATCACTCGTGGAACAATAATGTGGGGAGAAAACCTCTGAGTTGGTCAACTCAAGACAAAGTATGTCTGACTCATCCAGTGGCAGGCAGAAGAATGAAACGCCTAAACTTCTTAACCTTCAATCCTTAAAGATTTCTAATTAGTGGAGTCCTCGCATTCTTCCTCGTTTGTTCGGTACCGACCCCGAGTGCCAAAGGCCTCCTGTTTGGAGTAGACTTATTAACCCTGCCAATCAACTTCCCTTCCCCTTCCTGCCATCCCCCTGCAGGAGTGTGCGAATGTGTGTGCGTGTGTGTGTGTGTGCGTCTGTGAGTGTGTGCGTGTGCACTTGTGTGTCTGTGAGTGTGTGCGCCTGTGTGTGTACGTGTGTGCGTCTTTGAGTGTTTGCGTGTGCGTGTGTGTGTGTGTGTGTCTGTGTGTGTGCATCTGTGAGTGTATGCGTGTGCCCCTGTGCCCCTGTGAGTGTGTGCATGCGTGTGTTTGTGTGTGTATGTGTGTGCGTGTGTGTGTGTGTTTGTGAGTGTGTTTCCGTGTGTGCGTGGCCACCGGGAGCCCAGCACGCATCACGTAGCGGTGGTAAATTAGAGACAGAGAGCGAGGCACAGCAAACAAACAGCCGCAGCCAAGCCACTGCTCGCATACTAACACGGACGCCCTCACAGCGGCGCACAATCGCCGCTCGTTAAATCAGAGAGGGGAAAGGTTCTTCATTTACTCCACAACAACCGCGCCGCTTCCTTTAGCCTCCCCCCGTTTTACGCCTCCCCGCGGCCCCCACAATCACCACCACCACCACCAACATCCCCGCCCCCACCACCACCCCATACACCGCAAGCTACACCACCACCACCAGCACCACCCCGACCATCACCACCACCACCACCACCACCACCACCACCCCCACCTCACCACCATCACTACCCCGACCATCACCACCAGCACCACCACCACCACCACCACTCCACTCTCCCCCATCCCCACAGCAAGCAAAAGGTCCCCAGAAAGTCCTGAAGTGGACCCTTCTCCCATAAAACAGAGTCTTGATTCACGGCACACACACACACACACAATGGCGCCCGGCTCCGTGCTCCGCACTTACCCAAAGAACACCACAAAGCGCGCAGTCTCCACCCTGCCGGAGAGCGTTGGGAGGGAGAGAGACACACCGTTCTCATCAGAGCTCATGAGGGGACCCCCCCCCCCCCCCCATAGCACAAACCCCTGCAGTCTTCCCCAAACACACACACACACACACCGCCCCTCTTCCCCCCTTCCCCTTGCACTCGCTGACGGACTCTCACGTCACCAAACGTTGGGCAGAGGGAGAAGCACGCGCGCCCGCGGCAGAGCTCACTGCTCCACCGGGCTCTGCTCACTGAGGATGACTGCACTGGGACCAACGTATGCAGTACTGGGACAACCGCATGCAGCACTCGGACAACAATATGCAGCACTGGGACAACAGCATGCAGCACTGGGAAAACAGCATGCAGCACTGGGACAACAGCATGCAGTACTGGGACAATAGCATGCAGTACTGGGACAATAGCATGCAGTACTGGGACACAGCATGCAGCACTGGGACACAGCATGCAGCACTGGGACACAGCATGCAGCACTGGGACACAGCATGCAGCACTGGGAGTGGGCGTTCACGATCCTTGAGATCTCAAGAACCGAAACCCAAAGTATCCCATGTTTGGGGCCAGAGAGGTGAGCAGCAGGGAACCCTGCTGGGTTAAATGTTGTTTAATGAGCAACAAATCATCCATCACCACCCCCCCCCCACCACCACCATCACCACCACCACCTCAACCACCACTTCAACCACCACCACCCCCACCACCATCACCACCCCCACCACCACCACCCCCACCACCATCACCACCCCCACCACCACCACCACCACCTCAACCACCACCACCAACACCACCACCACCAACACCACCACCACCAACACCACCACCACCACCACCACCACCCCCCCCCCCGTACCTATCCAGGGAGAGCAGCAGCGTCTCGTTGACCTCTGGGACGTCGTCGGCCATGACGGTGAAGTTGATGAAGGCGTCGCTCTGGCCGGACAGGAAGACCACCGAGCCCCGGAAGGGTCGGAGGTCGTCGGCGGTGATATCCCCCTGGCCGGCGCCCGTCGGCCGCAGGCTCCAGAACACCTCGGCGCGGCCGTCCGTCCCGTCGCGCCGCAGCGGCAGGGACACCTGTGGAGTTAGACGTTCCCATGGTTACCGGTGACAGCACGACTGCTGGTTACTGCTGATCCACTAGTGTACTGTACGGGTCATTCTTGGGATTAATGGTGGCAAAATAGAACAAAATACACCACAGACGTCCGTTTGATACAAAACACCTGTTTTTCTTGTATTTAGAATTAATATTATAGATTTTTTATGTAATTCAATGTGTATTTTGTGTATTCCATGAACCCCATTTAAAAAAATCCTTCAGCTATTCAAACAATTCATCACCATTCAAAACGATCAGGAAATCCCCTCATTAACAAACACATTAAGAGGATGATCCTTAGTCTGGACGCATGGCGTAGCCAATCAGGATTGGACGTGAGCGAACGTCCCGCCCTCAAACTGAACCTCGGTATAAAAGCAGCCGGGCTTCGGGGCTGTACCGTGGTGGCGTTAGCGTCCTCCGGCTCGACGACCGCCAGCGTGGCGTTGCTGGTGAAGCCGATCTCCCCGTTGGCGATGTCCGGGGTCACGGTCAGGGTCAGGTTGAGAGCCCCCCCGAACCGCGGGCTGATGGAGGGGATGGGGGTCCGGATGTCCACCAGCTCCACACTGTCCAGCTGGAGGAGCAGGGGGGGGAGGTGTGTGTGTAAGAGGGTCTCTGAAGCCACAGGAGGAGGACTGAGGGAGCCACGGGACTGATGTCTGCATTCACATATAGCATTCATATCATCACAGCCCATCGCTGGCTGGCTATGCTGCCCTTTCAGGTGGGAGTTGTAATGGTGTGTATCGTTGAAGAGGATGACCATGTTCCATGAGGATGGAGATACACGATACTACAACGGAAGTCAGCCTGCTCCATAAGCTAATTCTAGTTTATTGCATATTTAGGGGGTTTAAGTAGGCGATAGTTTTTTCTGGACAATTTTCTCAGATTTTCTGTTGTAACTACACTTATAATTATTATAAATACCGTTTTTCATACAGTATCATCTGTACACATATACATAGAAACACATTCCGTGATTTAATTAAATTGTATTTACAATTTTACTTTGCTCGATATGATTTTATAAATACTAGTCATTTTACTAGTAAAAAAAATAAATAATAATAATAATAATATTTTATCTAAGCAATGCCGAAGGGGGCTGGCTAATTACACATTTCCCTGCTGGTCAAACGATGGAAACGACTTTGCATGGGACAAACAAAACCTCAACTTCAGTCAATCATCATCATCATCATCATCATCATCATCATCATCATCATCATCATCATCATCATCATCATCCTCCTCCTCCCCACCCACCAGTATGAGGAAGTGCGCTCCGTTCTGCAGGAAGGCGTCGTTCCTGATGGGAAGCACCAGCCCCGCCCGCTGCTGGCCGTCGGAGAAGCGCAGGCTGAGCGAGCGGCTGACGTTGAGGACGTGGTCCCGGGCCAGGCTGGGGTCCAGGGGCCCCGCGGGGAGGTAGAGGGCCGTCAGCCCCAGGGCCACGGCCCCCAGGGCCCCGCCCTGCCGCAGGAAGCTGAGGGACAGGAAGCGGCCGTCCAGGTGGCTCTGGATGCTCTGCTCCTCCCGAGGGTCGAAGCCGAAGGAGCCGTACACGTCGTCGCTGTCCCGGAGGTAGAACACCATCTGGGGGGAGGAGGGGGTATGGAGGTGAGAGGTCATAAGCCTCAGACCCTGTGGTGGGTGGGGGGCGGGGCTTAGTGTCGGCGGCAGACGGGGGAGTGGGGCGGCGCGACCGACGAATCAGACGCAGCAGTGGGAGACGAGCACGATGAGGAAAGAAGACCCGAGTACTGACGTCTCTTTCTCTTAGAGTGAGGCCGGGTCAAACCCATGGTGGTTTTTTCTATTGGCATCATGGTATACTTTTGTAATCTGTTGCTGTGGGTATTCTTTAATATGTTTTACTTTTCAGCCATCCTGTGCCTAGCTTAATATCTTGCCAAAGGATTACAGTTGAAAATGAGAATGCCAGCTAACACTGGCACATTTACAGAAATGTAGATTAATGTGCACTGTCCTTTAAATAATAATAAAAAAGAAAATGTGGCTGTCGGAGGGACATGAACTCGGAGTCATTCCGAGTACATTATGTATATAGTACTTATAGTACATAGTATATGTACGGTATATGAATGGTCTTGTTGTACAGGCCTAGCCCGAGCCGTGGAGGTTGGGCACTCAGTGTCCCCTCCTCTGCTCCATAAAAGGGTTTACCTGGAGCTCTGTGTCCTTCCTTCCTTCTGCTGAGTATTGAGAGAGCTCTGCTACAGACCGTACCAATCGTTGATGCAGTAAGTCTTATTGAGTTGTTTAACAGACGGTTGTGTCCTGAGTGTATCACAGTGAATTGAATTCAGGTCAATGTCATTCAGGAGCTGGTTTCGAGGATCAGGACTTCTTGCTTAGGGATGCCTACAGGTGGGTAGTCTTCGGAGGCTGGGGAATCGAACCTGGGACCCTTTTGGGCGGGAGAAATACAGCCTTTGTTCGCTGTGCTATCTTGCAACCTTTATGAGATGGATTCACTGGGCCTTGTCTGAGGGGAAGTTTAGATTGGAGCTTTAGTGGGAGGGTGTCATGAACAAACCCCCTGGAATGGAGAGGAACCAAAGCGAAAAAAGTGAATCATCTG
>NC_079417.1:11213064-11228064 GCF_026213295.1 Gadus chalcogrammus
ATGCAAGATGTAGCTGGGCAATCAGATTTGTGGACTGGATTATATGCTCTGGTCAGACGCACACAGTGCATTCTAGACTATTAATGCCATATCATTACAAATCAAAGTGCTGAACTTTAGAAAAGAATAAGATGTTGTGGATATCTCAACCTATGTACAAATCTTCTGTTCTGGTCTCAGATACTCTTTTTTTTTAACTACGCTTCACAGATTGTAAGTCGTTGTTAAGGCGTCTGCTAAATAAATGTAAATGTAAAAGTATTTTAAACAGTATTTTAAAGTTTTTTTTATTTTAATAATTTTATCATTATGTTTGTATGAAACCTACAACCTGGTCTCACAGGAATCCGTGAAATGACCACGGACGAATAACTCGAAATCCGTGGACACATCACGGAAACACGCCTTTCCGTGATGTGGCCACGGAATTCGCTCCAATACAAGTTAATGACTCTGATGTTCCGTGGCTCACACACGGATCCCCGTTTCAACGAGCGAGTCGACCACGGTGGCTTAACTCAAAACCCGGGGTGGTCTCACTGAAACACTTAAATTGTCCTTGTTGTGTCCACGGAAGTTGCTCCAATGCAAGTAAATGACAATGATATTCCGTGGCACACACACAGATTCCCGTTTCAATCTGTGTGTGTGTGCTCCCGTTTCAATCTGTGTGTGTGCCACATTTGACCACAGCGGGGGCTTAACTCAAAATCCGTGGTGGTCTGACGGAATCACTTCAACTGTCCGTGATGTGGCCACGGAAGTTGCTCCAATGCAAGTAAATTACACTTTTATTCCGTGGCTCAAACACGGATATCGGCGTGTTTCCGTGATGTGGCCACGGATTTCGAGTTAAGCGTCCGACCGTAGTCATTTCACGGATTCCTGTGAGACCATGTTGGAAACCTAATGTATTTGGTATATGTTGGTTTTGAGCTACGCTCTTGGCCGGGTCTCTCTTGGAAGGGAGATTTAAAACCTCAATGAGACTTTCATCTTGTTAAATACAGGTTGAATAAAAAATCCTAAATCAAACATCTGAGGGATTCTTCTTCTTCTTCGCCCACCTCTGCGTGACGTCCTCGTTGATGCTGACCGGCCGGCCCGGAGCGGCGGCGGCGGCGGCGACCAGGGACAGCACGCCGTGCGGCTTGTCGTTGGGCTCGATGGTGACCAGCGCGGCGGCGGGCGCCACCAGCACGGCGTCGCCGCGCACACTGTCCGCCCGCAGCACCACGCTGAACGACTCGGCGATCTCCGGCACCGCGTCGTCACTCACGTTGAACAGCAGCCGCGCCTCGTACACGAAGGGCGGGAAGGTGAGCGTGCGGACCGCCTGGAGGTCCGTGAAGTCCACGGCGGGCGTGGCGCCGGCGGCCCCGTGGCCGCTGACCACCACGTAGTCCACGGACACCTGGGGGGGGGAGGGGGGGGAGGCGTGAGGACTGGGATACATGGGGGAACGGGAAGGTGGGTCCCCAAAGCTCTGCCCCACGACCGAACATATGAAGGCCGACTGGAGAGGGGGAAACACCTAGCCTGGCTATTGCCAGACCAAGCTCAACGGTAGATTGCACGTTGGTCTGGGGAGGCTGCTGTCATTGTCTTCAGCACAAGAGGCGTGGTCAACGGGCCTAGTTCAACTGACTCTGTACGCAATTGGCGGCCTGCCGCCGATTCCCTGTCGTCATTGTGTTAAACCAGCCAATAGCGCGCCAGAGGGAAAAGCCAGCTTGGTGATTGGCTCCCGCAAAAGCATATCGGAAGCAGAAAGAAATGTATTGGTCCTCTCCAGACCCTTCTGCAGGGCGAATTCAAATCGCCGGCAGAATGGGCGGGGGGTAGCCAGTCTAGGAAACACCCTGACAGCTGCTGTTTGTGTTTCTCTGGCGTTTCCGTTGTTAAAAGAGTCTCCGTTGAGGAGGGAGCTTGAGTGTAACTTTATTTGGGGGGACTAGCGGGTAAGTGGTGGTGCATCCAGACCCTGTCAGCGGTCAACAGGGCTTCCAGCGGTGCGGTGTGGCGGTCGGAATCTAGCTCGCCAACGTACGGGAGTTTGGGTGCTTTGGACTAATTAAACATAAGAGGAAACATTTAGGTTTAGAAGTGAAAAAAGCAGTTTGTTTTAATAGTCCGCCGGCTTCAGAACGCCTAACAAAGCTGTAATCTGATTGGATGCGCTTCTTGAGGTCAGCGTCGAGGTGGAAAATACGAGCGGTGCGCTATGCCGAGGGAATCACGAGCTCTCGGTTTGGCTTCAACGTCCGACTCCGTAGGAACACGGTGGCAACGCTGGCACCGAACGCTCGTCCTGAGTCCACCGCTTTCTGAATTTACATTCACGGCGTTCAGCAGAGGCTTGAATCCAAAGCGACTCACAACGGCTCATGCACACATTCACACACCGACGGCGGATTCAACCACGCAGGGCGACAGCCAGCTCGTCGGGAGCAGTCAGGGTGAGGTGCCTTGCTCAGGGACACCTCGACACTCAGCTGGGAGGAGCCGGGGATTGAACCAGAAACCCTCCGGTTAACAGCCAACCTGCTCTACCTCCTGAGCAAGTCCAACCCCAGCACTTTACCACCCTATGACCAATGACCCCCTAACCCTGCAACAGCACACACACACACACACACACACACACACACACACACACACACACACACACACACACACACACACACACACACACACACACACACACACACACACACACACACACACACCAACAAATCGTGACCACCCACCTCGGTATCGTCGGAGCCGATGAGCGGGCCCCCCTCGGTGAGACGGCCCCGGGTGACAGTGAGGGTGATGACCCCGGCCGTCTCGGGGACCCCCAGCGAGGCCTGGGAGAAGCGCAGCGGGCTGTCGTTGCGCCGGACCCTCAGGGCCACCATGCTGCCGTTGGGCCGCAGGAGGGCCCCGCCCGTTACGCCCGTCAGACGCACCCAGAACACCTCGTCGTCCTCGGGGGTCTGGAGGAGGGAGAGGACACACACACACACAAGAAGACACACACATACACACACACAGACACACGCACACACACACACAAACACACACACACAAGTAGAAACACACATTCATGCAAACACACGCGCACACACACACACACACACACACACACACACACACACACACACACACACACACACACACACACACACACAAGTAGACACATACACACACACACACACACACAAACACACAAGTACGCATGTACGTACGCACACACACACACACACACACACACACACACACATAAACACGTACGTACGCACACACACACACAGACATACACGCGCACACACACACACACACACACACATAAACACACACACACACACACACACACACACACACACACACACACACACACACACACACACACACACACACACACACACAAGAAGAACATGAGAAGGACATGAGAAGGATAATTCAATCTGCAATCTGGAACAGCCACTGCACTTGACTACCATTAATAAAAGCCTGGTGGTCTTACTAGTGCAGTGACTCTTTTCTTCCTGAGGAACCATCTTGTGCAGCACAGTGCAGAGGCACTCCTATCGAGTGTCTGTTCTGATTGTGACTGAACTGAGGCGACAGCCACTGGATAAACGACTTCACGACATAAGGACTGGGTTCAGGGCTCCTGCCTACCTGGTCGTTCTGGATGGAGATGTTGAAGACCACCACGGCCATGCCGGGAGGGATGGTGATGTTCCCTCTGTCCGGGCTGAGGTCCTCGATGGCCGGGTTCGGACCCCCGGACACCTGGCAGGTAGGAGGAGCACACTGGTGAGGGGACGCTCATATGGACCGCGGCTCAGACTTGGATCAAATTGGTGTGAGCCATGTTTGGATCTTTCTGTGAGTTTGGGTCCTTATGTCCTTAGAGCTCTTACCTCATAGTGGACGGTCACCGTTCCATACGTGCCCTTCTCTCTGACCAAGGTCAGCGGCACAAGATGGCTGCCGTTCTTTGGTTCATCCACGGTGATCTCTTCGGTCTGAGGGGAGTGTGCATCCGGTGGGTGGTTATTTTTTTTAATAATGAGAAAACAAGCGATAAAAATAGAGTGTTATTTTTATAAAAATAACAAACTGTAAGTATCAAGTACAATTCACTCGCACATTGCTTGAAAATTGCAAGTGTCAAAATAAGCAGTTCAGCAAATTTGTACAAATAGTCTGGCCATCCCAGAGAAAACAAACAATGAAACAAGCTTAAGAAAAATCAAAGGGCAGGAAAGGCCGTCTGGAGTACAGAACCAGCAGTCTAGCACACCGACTAAGGCTGGAGGGGCTGTATCGACCCTCAGTAAGTCAAATCGTTTGTCGGTAAGAACCCCTCTGGCAGTAGGGAGGTCAACTGATCTCCGATAAGAAGATGTTGCCATAGTTACCCCTGAAAATGCCAACGCATTGCCCTGGCGAAGATTTACAAAACTAATTCTACGGAGATGATATATTCATATTTAATTGAATTATTTTTCAGAGATGTGCAGAGAAGCGTGTCAGGAACACGTGGGGTTCTTACAGAGTTGAAGGCAATGATTCCAAAGGCGTTGTCGTTGGACAGGATGGTGACGGTGGCTTTGTTCGGCGTCCCCAGTATCACGCCATTGGACGAGCTCTGGGAAGGTAAGAAGGAGTGTTGAGGTGAAGGTTAGCTTTCCATAGATCCCATGTACCCCTTTAACACAGAGAAGGATTCCCAAAAAGAAAAAGCGGTTAATTGGTTTGTGAATTCACACACATAAAGAAAACGCCCAAATCAAACGAAGACCCTGCCCTTTCCACTGAGTTCCCTTGAGCGCTCCTCTTTACGAACGAGAGGTCCCAGCCAGAGCGACGGCACCAAGGCAGGAGGCGCTGGACCTGGCCCCGCCCCCCGGCCCGGCCCCTGTGCCAGGCTGGCTCCCAGGGTGAGGGTTAGGGTTAGGGTTAGGCGAACTCTACTCAGCGGGCTTCAGGGCCTCTCTGCCAGGCTGGCTCTATGCAGCAGCTTCAGGACCGCTCTGCCAGGCTGGCTCCCAGCAGCAGCTTCAGGACCGCTCTGCCAGGCTGGCTCCCAGCAGCAGCTTCAGGGCCGCTCTGCCAGGCAGGCTCCCAGCAGCAGCTTCAGGACCGCTCTGCCAGGCTGGCTCCCAGCAGCAGCCTCAGGGCCGCTCTGCCAGGCTGGCTCCAAGCAGGGGCGTTAAGGACCGCTGGGCTCTTTCAATCAGGACTCAGACCTGAGGCGCAAAAAACCGTCCCCACTCACAATCATCACCACACACCGGCTCTACCAAGCGCAGAAATCGAGTTGTGTTTTTCGGCCTCAAAAAAACACACAATATATTAGCAACGGAACCGCTTAGTTTTCCTCCCCAGAAGAGTTGTCTGTTCCTCAGAGGAGAGCCAGCCAAGCCTGCTCCTGGTTTTTCAGTCATGTCTCCGGTGCCGGTTTTCTTTTGGTTTTGGCGACCACCCTGCGATGTGTTTGGAGCGCACTCGCACATTGGAAATCATTGTCGGGCATTGTCGAACATCTGTTCAGGCTTCAGATGAATGTGCAGCGTGTGTTTGTGCAGTGGCATGGTGAGGAGACAGAGCGATGATTTCTGGCACTGCTGCCTCTGGTCAAAAGCCAATTACAGAGCCCTACACAAAATTGATTTGTTTTGTTTTTTGGGCACAGCAGGGGGGAGGCCCAGGGCAAGAAACAGCTACACTGATGGTTCTATCTGTGTTCAGTTGTAAAATAAATAATAGCACAACAAAAAAGAGAGACTGAGAGACAGGGAGAGAGAGAGCGAGAGAGAGAGCGAGAGCGAGAGCGAGAGCGAGAGCGAGAGAGAGAGAGAGAGAGAGAGAGAGAGAGAGACATGGAGAGAGAAAAGGTGAGAGAAAGAGAAAAAGAGAAAGGGGTAGAGAGAGGGATAGGGAGAGCGAACAGGAAAGAGAAAGAGAAACAGAGAAAGGGAGTGAGAGACAGAGAAAGAGAAAGGGCGAGAGAAAGAGAGAGAGAGAGCGAGAAGGAGCAAGAGGGTGAGAAAGAGAAAGCCCTCTCCCCTCTCCCCCTACCCCCCTCTATTCACAGGGCTTTCCCAGCTGTAACAGAGCTTTCTTTGAGTCGCTGAGCTCTTGTAGCGGCCGACACGCAGACACACAATCGACACGCTCTCACAGGCCAGGCCCTACCCTGGTCCAGGAGGCTGCTCCCTGTGGCACAGATGGACACACACACAGGCGCACTCACACACACACAGGCACACACACACACACACACACATACAGGCAGACATGCACCCACACACATACACACAGGCACATAGACACAGCACAGGCAGACATGCACCCGCGCATGCAAACACACACACACACACACACACACACACACACACACACACACACACACACACACACACACACACACACACACACACACACACACACACACACACACACATACACACTGGCACACAGGCACTCAAGCACATATGCGCACACAAAGACACACAGACACACACACAGACAGACACACACGCACACACACACCCGCTCAAGGATGAATGCAGACAGTCAAATGTACACACACACATATCCGCACGCTCACACGTACACACCCATGGGTGCACAGAAACACACACACAGGATTTAGCGTTCTTCCCTATCCCCATTAGTCTTCCAGTCTGGCCCTGACCGTTCTTCCTTCTCCGATTCTTCCACATCTGCCGGCACAATGCCCGGAGCACCGGCAGCGTCAGCGAGGGCTGCACCCATCCAGCACCACCCCACCACCTGCTCCCATCCCCGGAGAGTCCCCAGGGAATACGGCCCGGGTTTACCGAAACCTGCGCCGTGCACCACATCTGCCCAGCCAGCCGCCGCGAACCATAACACGAGCGGACGCGGTCGTTCATCAAGCTGTCCACAAACGACGGGTTTAGCCCCCTGAGCCCCCGCTTTCCTCTCACTTTCTGTTTGATCGGTCGGCGCTCTCGGTCGCTTCCCCCGGGCGGTGTCCCGGTAAGCCGATAGCGTAGCACTTGGCAGGAGCTTTGTCCCCTCTGTAGTGTAAACACATGGTCGGCTGGACGGCCCCCGGCCCTTCTGCTAATGCTTGTCCGATGTAGGGGGATTCACCGCATGGGGACAATCAAAACTCTTCCAAAATGGGTTGGATCAAATGGCCGCCGCGACCGGCTGGCAGAGTGAAGAGGTTTGGCTGCTGGTGACCAATGTTGTCATGAGGCGAGCTGACGTCACTGAGACTAACCGGTGTTTTGTGGCACAGTCTTTTTGACCTGTCTGGAGACATCAGGCACTCAGACAGTGTGTGTATGGGCATGCCTCCCAATGCACACACACACACACACACACACACACACACACACACACACACACACACACACACACACACACACACACACACACACACACACACACACACACACACACACACACACACACACACACAAACACACCATCCTTATCCATCAGATATTACCATGGAGATAGCTGCTAGGTACAGACATCCCCGCTCTTCATGCTACATGAGGCATTCCTTCGACAGGGTAAGCGTTTACAATGCAAACGCAACAAAATTAAGAGTGAGGAACATAGTGACTGAAGCCACTGCATAGAAACTCCACAAAGAAGACAATGGCAGGAGGCAAATACGAAAAAACGCCTCGGTTTCCTTTGCCCCCGCTGCCCTGTGATGTGTCACGGAGCGCAGAGAGGTATTCACGCTCCCTCCCACCAGGGCTCGGCCATTCCTTTTATATTCTTTGAATGCTTTACTTTACAGCCGACGAACAAAGTCTCACACACTGCTTCACAATGTGTTCCTTTTTTTTGAGAAACACATTTGTGGGCTCAATCCGCTGCAGTGGCGACGGCATCTGCAAAACGGGGTTTCTGGCTGTTTGTCTGACGTGAGGTGAGGCTGCGGAGGCCGTCCACCGCTGGAATCCTGCTCTCAGAGGGGTCTTTAGGAAGGGGAGCCCCTTTTGTCAGGCCTCCACTTCTTCGCTGCACCCTGGGCCAGCCAGGCAGGAGGCCCATAGAGCAGAGACATCAAAGCCCTTACTGCTGCAGGGGTTGAAAGGCAAGGGATGCCCCCCCACCCACCCCCCCCCCCCCCCCCCAACCTCGCCCACAGACACACGCATGCCCACACACACACACACAGGAACTCTCCATTGGTTAGACTTGGGGTGAGGTTATAAGATGCTTAGGGGTTGGAATAAAAACAGAACAGTAAAACTTTGTGGAGTCTCTCCAGAGAGGAAAATGTCACACAGGACGGAATGAAAGTTCACCGCACACAAACACACACACGCAAACACACACACACACACACACACACACACACACACACACACACACACACACACACACACACACACACACACACACACACACACACACACACACACACACACACACACACACACACACACACACACATACACACATACACACAAAGGCCAGACTGCACGCATACCTGTATTCTGAGGTTGAAGGTGAAGGTCTCGTCGGCCTCGGGCAGGTTGTCGTCCTCCACACCGATGAAGATGGTCTTGATGGACTCTGAGGTCAGCAGGAAGGCTGCGGCCGTGCTGGAAACAAAGTCTCCCGTGTCCTCTCCCTCCAGCTGGGGGGGGGGGGGGGGGGGGATAAACACTGTGTTTACATCACTTCCTAGCCACAAGCAGCCCACTAGCTCTCCTCAATGTACCAGTCTGTCTTCATTTAGTTCTAAACGACAGCGAGCCAGTACGGATCTACGCCTTCCCCAGCGCAGGGAGTCCAAGCGCCCATTTTCCGCCAACATTTCGTTTTCCAACTTCTCCTCCACACTTTTCATGTGTCACCGTGGCCGTGATTCTGTCAATCGGGCTGGGCCTGCTCAGCTCCTGTCTCTCTCTCTCTCGGTGCCACCGCTGCCCTTGGTATCCTTGGCATCCTGGCTCCTGTGACGGCGATCCTGTAAATCCGTCAAGAGGCAGAGGAAATCCCCGGAACCGCAGGGAGCTCCTCAGCCAGCGCTGCCCGTACCAGACAACCGCTGGCAGCAGCTGGCCGGGGGCTCCCACGTGGAGGAAACCAGCCTCCACAACCCATGTTGTGACAGTGGGAGAAACCCTGGGGATCTCCTCGTACCTTGGGCACCGGCGCATGGTGGCCGAACTGCAGGACCACTGAGAACAAGGGGAGTAGTAGCAGGGGCGGGGAGTAGGCCCCCAGAGGAGACTGACTGAAACCCATCGGTTTGTTCCTGGGTCTGAGTTTACATGATGTGTTGGTTTGATGGTGGCGTCAACAGCATGGGAGGTAATACAAGCTTCATACTGAACCTTTTATGAGAGCTTAGCATTTTGTGTGAGTAACAGCCTTCGATCAGAGACCATCGCAGCGGCCATAATGCCTGCCCATAGAAAAACGGCACACGATGCTGTTGCTCTTGTTTTTTTGGCCATTTATGATCAGCAGCACATTTCTGAAGAATCTTACCAAGACCAGCACTGTGACGTTGACAGGGTCGCCCTCTCTCTTTACCACCAGGCGGACCACCGCATCGCTGCTCTCGTTGAACACGAACTGGGTCTGCCCCAAGAACATCAGCTCGGCCTGCTCAGACGCGGAGCCGGGGTCCGACCAGAGCAGGATCACCCCGGCTAGCAGCAGCAACAGGGGCATTCCTGAGGGGGAGAGGGGGCAGGGAGATCAGACGTGGTAATTACCCCCGCGGTTGGAGGAAGATAGTCATGTTTTTCTTTTTAAGAAAACGTTAAATACCATTATAACTGTAATGTGTAAATGAAAGGCCGGGATCAGCAATAGGACTGTTACAGCCTCATGACATGCAAAAGTGATCTCCTTCTTCTGTAATGGATCATTGCTCAATGTGTGCTCAGTTCAGCCCCACTGTCCTTGGGTTCTGTGGACTCTGACAAACCGTCACTCCTACACTGCAAATACTTGCATTTAAAGTGTGTCTAATTTTATCTCACTAATTAGCGTGCAACAGACACTTAAATTGCCTTCCTCTCCAATTCCAACTTTGGCAGTGTGTCCCAGTAACAAAAATGCGTTAGTCACAGCTTTCAAACTTGTTTTTGGAGCACATGATGCCTGATAGAAGTCAACGGTCTGGAGGGGAAACATGTTATTAAAGCACTGCTTGTAAGACCTCTGCAGTGTGGTGGCCTTGCTGGTCATTGTGATACACATTTTACGCGTGGCAAATAATTCCTTTTGTTTACTTCTGTTGCCATCCTCCTCATGTCATAACTGTGACAGTGGAGGAGTTCATGATTCGTTCCTGAGAACATGCGTGACCTTGAGACTAACAATAAATATAGAAATAAACACAAATTAACTCTTGCTTTGCATTCCTATGGCCTTTATCACAGTCTTATCTAACCTGGTCGTGTTTGTAGACGTGTGTCGATATTAACTTTAAGCTGATGATTGTCCTTCACCTGATCTGTAAGTACCGTTGGCTATAAGTGTCTGCTAAACAGATACACCTACACGCAACTCAATATGCCGAGGCTGTCAGGTAACTGACCGGAGTAATGTAAACGGAACATCTGCACCGACTCATAGCACCGTGCCTCCTCTCACTATGGCCTCGTCTACCGGGCTCTTGCGTTTCCCCCGAACCGCCTCTCCTCTATCAGCTAATCAGCTCCCGTCTCAACTCTCTTACCCAGAATGCTCCTTGCGCGGTGAGGAGTCTCCGAGACAGTTGTCAGGGACAACACAACTAAATAAACATCCCAGTAGGAAAAGTTGGGGTGGGGCTTTCTACTTAATGCTAAGCTTTCGCCACTAAGACCACCACCCTCCTTCATCACCGATTCCACTGGTGCAGTCAGCAGCTCTTATCAGGCTCAACTCATTTATTTCTTCCTAATTTGCCCCTAAATTACAAGGCAGGAAAGAGACAGCCTCAGCAGCGAAGTCATGCCATTTTCTTCGATTTCATTCACAGGAGAGAATACTGGAGGGAAAGTTGGATGATTTCACGACATGTTCCACTTCTGCTGAAGCGATCTGGGTTATTCCGGGGATCGCCAGAGCGTTCGGCCATCCATCAGCCTGGCGGGCCGAGCGGTGCGGGAGAAAACAAACTGTGGCCGGGCTACGGGCTGTCGGGTGTCACCTCAACAAACGAGCAGGAGGAGTCGAGGGAAGAAGAAGAGCCTGTGTGTAGAAGTTGGTCGGAGTGCATTTTTGTGTGTGTTCGTGCTTTGTGTGTGCATGTGTGCATACATGCCAGTTGTGGAGGGTGTGCTGTGAAACCCATCAAAATTGGATTAGGCCCTGGTGGGGTGGAGTGATGGTGTCCCAGGACAAAGGCAGCCATGGAGGGGGGTAAAGCTGGTTGCTCTCCCCTGGGGTTGGGAACTTCCTGAACCTCAGCCTAAGGGGTCTTTGAGAGGGAAAAAAGACTTTCTTATGCCGCTTTTCCACCGCACATGTAGCTCGACTCGACACGACACGACTCGACACGGTAGCAGCGCGGGTGCTTTTCCACCGCAAATAGTACCTCCGGGACGTGGGCGGGGTCGTCTGCGCGAAAGGGCCGTGACGTATCTTTGTACGCGACGCAAACAACACCTACGTAACCCACACATGGACAGAACCCACATAACAACAATGGAGAACATCGATGCGATGGTATTCGTGTTCGTATTATTAGCTGGCAAGTTGAAGAAGTGGAATATGTTGGCTGCGGCGCTACTATGGCTGTTCTATCGTTACCAGCATGGTTGCCATGTCGCTCTCGTGACTTCGTCACACTCTCTGGCCAATCAGTGGCCGGCCGTCTGCCGACGTCACCTTTTAGCATCGGCTCAGCCGCTTGGAACCTAGAGCGAGGCGGTACTAGAAAAAGCAGCCACTTGAGGTACTAGATCGCGGTGGAAACGCAAAAAAGGCGAGCTGAGTCGAGTCGAGTCGAGTCGTGTCGAGCTGGTACCATGCAGTGGAAAAGCGGCATAATGCCCGCCTCACTGGAACCGCCTCTAATGACTGTGCTACTGTGCTTTCCAGCCCAAAGGATGTGCCCAGGTTCAACGTTATCCTAATGAGGTTTAAAAATGATAGATCTCACATTGTGCACTAGGTCAATTTCTTACGCACTTTTTTGTAATGTCAACCCACACCAATTAACACACGTCCCCTGAAGACGCTCACAGAAAAATCAAGAACCACAAACATGCCTCAATGTTCGACACTTGGTTTACGTAGCTCCTTCCACTTAAACAAGTCTCTTAAACGGCATCTGCTGTCCTGAAAGATCCAAAGCCAATTCATGCACGCCTAAATAGCTCCGTGGCAGATGCCCCAAACGGTGCCAAAAAACATCCCTCAGCCAGCCTATTCTTTGATAGGGACTGTCGCAATTGCCCAACTCACCATCCCCCACCATCCCCCTCCACCACCCCAACCCCGACACCGCTATTGATGCCAGCCGCACACAGAAGCGTGGTGCTATAGAGGCTCAGTGACCCAGACGACGTGGTTCTGCTGTTGGGGCTCCCAAGGCGAGGGCAGCTGCTGTGCGGATGGCACAGGTCTGATGATACACAGGGAGCGGGGGGGAGGTTTGGGGGTCTTTGTACTGGGCACAGAGTGCCGGTGCCAACACTGACCCCCGTGCCGTGGTGCTCTAGACGGACCACGGATGTGTCTGTCACTGCTCGAGCCAGCGTTGAGAGCCTGTCGCACACCGCTGGCATTGATAAGGACGTCTCGGGGAGGTGGGACGGTCGGGGTATAGAGGCCACTTGTGAGACACGTTTTTTTTGTGCGTCTGTATTTACAATCTACCATTTTGTTCTATGCTTTTATCTATGCTTTTATCCCATGTGACTTGTGAATACAGACACATTGAATTAATGGGCAGGCAGATGTTAGGCATCTTGCTCCAGGAGAGCTACAAGACACCAGGACACTACAAAATATCTCCACCGTGTGCCTGTCACGTGCTTGCAAATATCAACACACACACCGATATCAACGCATGACGCAAGTGTCGACATTCACTCTTCATGCAGAGTGGAAAAGAACATAAATCGACCAATATGGTGACCAACTCTGACGTGGCCCTCCTGGGTTACATTGGGGGGGGAAACACAGCCTACAAGGCTCTCATAGACAGGTGGGAACACTGGGTGCTCAGAGATGTGAGAACACACACTGCGCATCACAAACTGCCAAAGAAACCAAGAGCGGGCGCTGGGATACGGCCCTCTTCACGGGCCAAAGACCACTCAGTCAACACTAAAAATATGCAGAATGCAGAAACGGCTCTCGCTCTGACAAACTGTACACAATCCCTCTGTATGGATATTGATGTTACACTGGCCGAAATAGTTCAACTTTAGTGCACATTTGAACGTGTTGGCACTAAAACAAACACACACACACACACACGCACACACACACACACACACACACACACACACACACACACACACACAAACACGACCCTGACCGCCCCAGAATCCAGATCCTATGTCAGTCAGTCACCGCCTCCATCCTCTCTCCTGGGTTCCCCTCCGTCAGACCCTCCTCTCTCACTTTCTCGCCCTCCTCTCTGTCAAGGGTGATGGATGTGACCATGACGGATGGCCCGTCGTCGGGACAGCTGTATCGGCCGCATCGTGTGAACCGCGACAGGCGAGCGGCCAACAACAAAGCCGGGGAGATTCCTGGGAGATATCAACAGCAGGAGGTGGTGGTTCAACCACCCCTACCCCACCTCCACCCCCGTCACCTCTCAGCACCTATGACCGATCTCAGGGGGCTGATACACTTGGAATTCCTGCAGATGTAACATCCAACAGACACACACACACACACACACACACACACACACACACACACACACACACACACACACACACACACACACACACACACACACACACACACACACACACACACACACACATACACACACACACGTGGTAGTCTATCAGATGTCCCTGTCAGAGGCACGGTGTCTTATTGCAGGGCTGCTCGCGGGTCAGAGTTCTGACCGCCCTCTAGGGTTTCCCCTGACGGGTGGCGGCGCATCGTAATCTGCATCCATTATTCACCACCGCCGCTCCGCCACTCCACGGCCGTGCTCACCCGGCAGCGTGTTCCGCCGCCGGTAGGAACCAGAGAGAGGTGTGTGTGTGTGTGTGTGTACGTCTGCGTATGGTAGCCGGCCGTCTGCTGGTGATTCACCCTATGGAGCAGCCCAGCGGCTGGAGGGTTAGTGTGAGGTCAGCCGGGCGGTCGGGGGGGGGCGAGTGAGGCACGCGTCAGCGGTCAGGCGCTCATGCGTTGCATCGCAAACTCTTTTTAACGGAACAGCACTCTGGAGAGGACGCCTGAATCTGTGTCTGCGCTCCTTGACGATAGAATCACCACATCATCATATTAATACCTTGTATTAATCATATTAATACCTTGTATTAATATGATGCAACACCCTTTAAATGTTCCCATTTCACAATGCGCCGTGAACTGCAACCAATACGGTGAGGGATGAGTCCTCCCCTGTAAGTTACGAGCTCTCTAGTTCACTTTCAGGAGCAGCGCGGCGGCAGTTGTCAGAAATCAAAGGGCTTCCCTGGAATGCCTAGCCTGCAACTCCACTATAAATACGACTTAAACACAACGCTTGTTTTCACAGAGCTGAGGAGGCAAAGGAGGAGGGCGATAGCCGCACATCCTGTGTGTGGGCTGGCGTACCTCTGAGCTCTAATCGAGGGCTTTCCCCACGCCCACATCCCCGCCACGAGGCCCCCCCTGCCCCCTGCACGGCGTCGCTGATGTTCCGCCCGCGGTGCTGTACGTAGTCGTTAGCCCGACGCCCACACGCACACCCCCCCCCCCCCCCCCCCGGCGGTACGCGTCCCCCAGGTGGTCGAACCCCGGCCAGGCCGCTGTCCGACCCGCCCATCACCCTGCGGCGGACGGGGGAACGGG
>NC_079417.1:11233064-11263064 GCF_026213295.1 Gadus chalcogrammus
TTTGGATGTTCCAGTCCACAGCTCCATTATGAATCTGTTACACTTGATGTTTCGTTCTGGCTTGGAAATCTTTCTTTCTTCTCGCATGACTGTTGACCCTGAAATGAGCATAAACCAGTAGGCCTGCGTGATGCACTCATCCGCAGAACAGCTTTTGGTTTTCCTGATTGCACAACTCAAGAAGAAGGAGAATCAGTTATGAAATCCACTGTTTAAGGACTGGAGAAAGTGTTGCTTGCTATTCAACGCAAGGTAGTCCGATGGAAGGCAGACTGTAACTAGTGCAGATGATCACTCTTCTCTTGTTCTGACGTTTGAGAAACAGGTTGAATGGGCCTAAAGTGTACAATAAAAACAAGCAAGGGAAGGAGAGAGGGAGGAGATGAAGGGGAGGGAGAAGACGAAGAAGAGGGAGAGAGAGAGAGAGAGAGAGAGAGAGAGAGAGAGAGAGAGAGAGAGAGAGAGAGAGAGAGAGAGAGAGAGAGAGAGAGACAGAGACAGAGACAGAGACAGAGACAGAGACAGAGAGCGAGACTGGTGCTTGTATTTCAGCCACTTTTCCGTAGACCATCAATATCTTTATTCCATACACCGAAAGAAATTTGCACACGTCTGTAATAAAATACGGGCGCACACACGCACGCACCCACCCACCCACACACCCCCACACACACACACACACACACACACACACACACACACACACACACACACACACACACACACACACACACACACACACACACACACACACACACACACACACACACACACGCCTTAGTCTTATGTACATCTTCGTAACCCCAGTGGACAGTCCATGAAGGACAACGAGAGCAGCCTGTTGCAGGGCTGTACGTGTGTTGTTCTATCTATACTTACATCTACCAGCACCCCCCCCCGCCCCCCCACACACACACACGACATGAATCTCAGCTCGACGACCGAGACGTGCGACACCTTAGCAACGTCCGTCAATGGCCGCGGTGTATTTATGGCAGCGCTCTCCTCATTGTGCCGAGGAGACAGAGGGAAGGAGAGAGTGAGGAGAGAGGAGCGGGCAATAAAAACAGTTTCCGCCCAGTGAATCACATTGAGCCGCTCGCCGGGCGACTGAGGGCTGACCCCTACGAGGCGGCCACCTAAACACTGACAGACAAAAGATACGGGGGGGCGGCTGTGTGCGAGAGTGTAGCCATAGGATCCGAGTACACGCAGGGAGAGAGACACACGCACATGTTCACAAGAAGGCACTCACATGCACGTATGCGTACAGACATAGACGTACATAAAGACACGCACATGGACACACGCGCGTGCCTGCGCACACACACACACACACACACACACACACACACACACACACACACACACACACACACACACACACACACACACACACACACACACACACACACACACACACACACACACACAGATTAGGGATAATGGAAAATGGTAAAAAATCATAATGATTTGCGGTTTATTATGAGGCGATTTGGAAATTAAAAATCATTATGTGTTTACTGTGTGAAAGGTCTTCTGTGTTTACTGTGAATGCGTCGGGCGTAGAGCAGGTGTAAATGTTGAATGGTTACAGAAGCTGCTGCTAATGCTCCTTTCACTATGAAAAGAGATTTACCTCCGCTGTGGCAACAAAGGAGGTTTAGAAAAAGACGCTCCAAATGACATCATGTGAATCCCTGAGCGATGATCTGGACATAATCAATTATTTAGCAATGAATTCACCCCTGAGCAATCAGCGGCTCGATCATCATGTTTAAGTGTCCGGACATCTCCTTTGACGATGAGGGCAATTGTGTAGGTTGACTACACAATAAATACTAATACTAGTGCTACTACTACTATGTTTTTAGAGTAGCAGGTGCAAAGTGTGCCCAGATTACTCATCACCAGATCTATATAAATCAACGGGGCTTTTATGAGACGGTCTTCTTGGTCGTGCGCACTATGTGTGGGAGTTCTCCGTGAACGCTTGTTTTATTTCAATGGACGGGGGGCGTGGGGGGAGGGTGGGGGGGGGCTGTGGGGGGACACACACACAAAGCGCAATGTCCACACTGGAAATCCTAGGGAGTAACCATGACAGCGTTTGTCTCCCTCCTCCTCCTCAGCGGGTAACACTAACACATATTCATTTAGTTATTGCGTTGGATCAATATTTAGGCTTTGTAACCTACATTTTACAATGTTTTTATTTTTGGCACGGCGGGTAGGCCTAATGAAATTTGTAGTGGGTAAAGACTTTTAATCGTTTTCCTACTGTGCCTTAGAATGTGACTGCTGGAGCTGTCTTGTATAATTGATGATCGAGCAATTCATCGTTTTCTTCATTGTCTATTGACTATTATGAGTTTACCACATATAGGGCATGGCGGGGTTTTAGACGCACTGGGGTTATAGTCTTCATTTAAATGTGAATCAAAATGTTCACGTTACCTCAGAGAGGAAGAATGGGCTCGTGTCACAAGATAGATAACAAAAGATTTTAGATGGTTTGCCTCACAAGTGTTGATTTCACAAAGTTGTGCTTGCATTTAGACCTACGTCTGCAACAAAACACCTGTTACAATGAAACCACATCGTCACTTACCTGACACTTTGCTTGGCCTTTCCGTCCGAAATAAATTACGAAAATATCTTTGCATGTAATGTGGTCATCGATGAATATTCCAGGGGTCAAATTCGTCTCCCCAAATATAAATCAAACCAGGGCGGTCTGTTGAAACATATCGATGGCGTTACTCCGTGGATAGCGCGCAGTTCCCCCGGTGCACAAGAACGGCAATAAAGCACTCGGGTCATCTAACGGGACTGAAGTGAGTGATACAGCAGACAGAGGCTTCCTCCCGTGTTCCTCCTCAGTCATAAATACAAGCAGGCTTACTATCCGCACGCATGTTTACACACTGACCTAGCGCCCTGCAGCCATGTGCAACTGCTGCTACTGTACTTTAAAGCCCTACTACGGGGAACACAAGTCCGCAGCAACTTGCTGCCGCGGGGATAATGAGGCATGATGTGTTAATCGCGTTCGTCTCGTTCTGTTGTGGAGTTTTGGCAGACAGCGACACCTTCCGGTTTGTCAGCCCTGTGCCGTTTAGGCTCCTTCGACAAAACTAGCTGTAGTCTGTCGTGAAGAGTGCTCGAGTTTAGGTCACGTTAGTTATCTAGCTGGCGACTGAGACGACCCTGAACAGCAACTTTTTTCGTTTGTTAAAGGTTTCATCATTTTTTTATTGTAGATTGAGATAGACAAGAAGATATGGGAGAGATGGGGGAAGACATGCAGCAAAGGACCACGGGCAGGAATCGAACCCCGGTCGCTGCGGTCAGGACTAGGCCTACGCGCACTCTAGCCGGTGAACCACAGGGGCGCCCGAACAGCACGTTTGCTTGATCTCTGCCGCCATCTAGCGGACAGACGTATGTCTGCATGTAGTTCTAACTACGTCATCACGTCGGCTTTATGTTGACGTGGCGTGAGCCATGGCTAACGAGAGTTCCAGCGGCTAGTAGGTAGCTAAAGGTACGGTAAGCCGGCGGAAGAATGGAGATAATTAGCTAAAGACGACCTACTGTGACGACTCTTTACAGGTAAACGCAAACAGAGTGTGTTTAGGTCAGTTTAAACGAATGAAGGTTCAGAGGCGGTCTCGGCTGTCTCAGTTTTCTCATCTTAAAACTGGGTGCGTTTCTACCTCACCTACATAGGCTAGCTTTAGCTCTATGCGGGAACTCAGTACTAGTCGTCTACCTAACCTTTACTCTAACCCTTACTCTGCCACCTCAACATCTGATGGCCTTTTTGTATGTAGGCGTGTGGAAGTAGGGCTGTTGTGTTGTGTGGATCGAGCCAGTGAGATTGTCAGCCATCACTGTTTTTCTTTCTTCCGTGCAGCTGATATAAGAAAACATCAGACCCCCTGTACCCCCTCCCTATCTGCCCCCCTACTGCGAGCATCAGAGTAACGTGGGCTGACATCTGATGGTCAGGGTTAGTTTGTATAGTTGTGGTCTGGTTATCTCCGTATTCAACTGTGGCTGAGCTATTCATGTAAATGATGTGTGGAATCCCGACGCTAGGTAGGATCGGGATTATTTGATAATTCACCATGTTAATATTCTCTGTTGGTATAGTATTGTGGTAGAGTTGCAGCAGTCATTGATGTCTTTGCATGCATATCTGACCAGGAGATGTTCTATAGAGGTTCTAGAGTGGTTATACAACAGTTACACAACCTAAACTTATCAGGATGTTCTGTACCAAAGGACACTGACCGCTGTCTTATCGATGTTCAAGATATTAGCAAAGAGGCAGCCTGCAGATAGACACACAAGAATCTAAGGTATGATTAGGCCTAAAAAAAAGAATCAAAGTTACCAAAGGTCTTGAAATAGAATAGGAATTCAGCCCACAACAGGTTTAAGATGAGTGCTCTTTTTCGAGCAGAACCCGGGGGTAGACCTCAAGTTTAATCCTTCTCCATGTCGTCTCCCGAGGCGGTTTGCTACGTGTCATCTTGTAAGGAGACAAGCACATGGCTCCCATGCCTAATTTTAACTTCTGACGTTAACTTCAAACCATGTAACTCGTGCACCTCCCCAGGTAGTGAGGACAACATGGCCAGCCGGGGCCAGCACTATGGCTTCCAGGCCGCCACAACGTCGCAGCCTGCCAACGGAGGCCACGCCTACCTGTTTGGGAACAACGGCTCAGAGAATGACCTGTCGGAGGACGACGGCGAGATCTTCGAGCTGCGGTCACGAGGCCGGGACCGCCTGCGGAGGAGCGCGTCCCGGGAGAGGATGGACGACATCATCTACCTGGCCCGGGACGTCCAGGAAGGGGACACTTTGAACAGCCTCGCCCTGCATTACCACTGCTCGGTACGTCTATCCTCCCTCCATTCTTTACATATTAACTCAATTCCAGCACACGGACTGAACCTGTTCCATCTAACCTTTAACATGGCTATCAGCCAGGAACACATTAAAACCTATAATGTAAACCACAACCGATCAGGATTCATTCATTCCAGAGGTTGGTTGGGCGGCATGTGACTTAGGAGGTAGAGCGGGTTGGCTTGTAACCGGAAGGTTGCTGGTTCGATCCCTGAGCAAGAAGCCTCACCCTAACTGCCACCGACAAGCTGGCTGTCGCCTAGCGGGGCTGACACCACCGTCGGTGTGCGAATGAATGGCTGAATGTGAACTGTCAAGCGCTTTGAGGGGCCTCTGGTTAGAAAAGCGCTGTATAAATGCAGTCCATTTGGTTGACAGACATCCCCTGTGTGTGTGTGATTCCCAGGTGGCGGACCTCAAGCGGGCCAACAACCTCCTCACGGAGCAGGACTTCTTCGCGCTGCGTTCGGTGAAGATCCCCGTGCGGCGCTTCAGCGTGCTCACCGAGAACCACAACGGCGCCGCCGCCGCCCTAAAACCCTCGTCCTCGCCGTCGACCACCTGGAGCCTGTCCCAGATCTCCCCCGGCACGTCCTCGGTGCCCACCGAATGCTCGACGGACTCGTCGTCGTCGGCCGACAGCGTGGAGGGCTTCCTCCTAGAGAAGGACAAGGACATCGAGCGGCTGGTGATGTCGACGGGGCCGTCGTCGCGCAGCAGCCTGAACGAGGTGGTTTCCTCGCTCACACAGCTGGAGGAGCCGCTGCTGGGGGGGACCGAGTACAAGCCGGCCCTGAGGAAGGACCCGTACTATGGGGCCGATTGGGGCATGCGCTGGTGGACGGCGGTGGCCATCATGCTGGTGGTGGGCATCGTCACGCCCGTCTTTTACCTGCTGTACTACGAGGTGTTGGTGAAGGCCGACGTCAGCCATCACGGCGCCGCCGCCGCCAATGCCGCCGCTCCTCAGGGGAACGAGGTGGAACTCTCCCCGCCTGAGGACAGACACGCAGGGGCCGCACCGGGAGACGGTGTGGGGAACGGCGCCATGGGAGACCCCAAAGGGGCCGGGGAAGGGGACATGAACCATCGCAGCGATGGAAGGCAAGCCAAGACATGATGTAGAGAATATAATGGAGTGCAGACTGCAGGACGGACCTCGGCTGCTTTTAAGACAAACGCAGGGCGGGTACGGTCACATTAGGGAACAGAATCTTTTTGATTCCATTGACTTAGTCACCTTTTTTTTTTAACAACCCAGATGGACCCAATGGGATTTCTTTCTCTAATTGCCATTAAAACATGATTATTTAACACTATTTTGTCAGGTGGGTGGGACCAGGGGGTTTCCATTATGTTCTAACATATCCAGACTAATTTATTTGGAAGATAGAGAAAAACCTGTCTTACACTATCAGTATTGAAAATATCAATTTAATTACTTCGTCGGGATACTTGTTTCTAGATCTTCAAAAGGCATGGTGAAACAAGGAAAATGCACAGTACTCCTGCAATCACTTCAAGTAATTTTGGTAAGAGACTTTATCATATAGAAGCCTTTATTCCTGATCTTGTAAATATTTTGGGTGAAATAGACAGTATGTGCCTTTTTAACCAGTGGCTCTGTAAACAGGCTGGAAAAGAAATACATCTATTTTGAATAAATTAATGAGCAGGCTGAAATAAAATGAGTAAATTCATATTTTTTTTCACAACCGCAGTTTCACAGCAACATTCCAAGGATTAATATGTATTGATTTGGTAACAGCCATTGAGAGAGTAATTTGTAAACAATGTGAGGTAAGAGAACACAGTTTGAACACAACACTGACTAATTCTTCTTCTGGTCGCTGAGGAATCGTCTCAGTAGGTGGCCTCTCCATCGTCGCCGTCATCATTGTCCTCCTCCCCATTGTCAAAGTAGCTATCAATGTAATCGTTCTCCTGTAGAGTGAAACAAGGTCAGGGACCGCTTCATACCATTCTGATCATCTCGGCAAGAAGAACTCAAAAGACCAGCTGCTCATTCTCACCTCCTCCACTTCCTCCTCTTCCAATTCCTCCTCCAGATCCTCCTCCTCTTCTCCCTCCGCTGTTTTCTTGGTCTTGGGCTTCTCGTCGTCCGATTTCTCTTCCTCTGCGCCATCATTCTTTTCCAGTTCCTGGAGTAAATCACGAACATGAGCACTTAACATGTTTGCTATTCATGCGTACCCAAGCCTGATTACTTGCACAATCAGACAAGTATGAATGGTTGGAGGATGTACCGTGTAAACTTAAGACATTTTAGCGTTCCACAACCGTAATGTTATTTGTGAGGTTAAAATAGATACTTGCTTCTAATTTATTCAGCACATCCTTTGCGTCTTTGGCTGAAGGCTTCTTTATGCCTGTTGGAGAGAATACACAACGTCAAGTCTTAACGCCACCTCAGATTGACGTAACAAATAATAACAAATGAAAAGTACCTGCTGGTTTGGTTGTGCGAGTCCGTTTGACTTGGGGCCTCAGTTCTTTCGGGTAGAGGTTCCAGTCTGGAAAATCCCACATCATTCTTCATAAAAAAGTATTTCTCATGTCATTTTTAATCGTGCAAGAGTACGCAAGTAAAACGTACCTGGCGTCCATTCTTCATCGTTAAGCTGTTTCTGCTTGTTGTATCTCTCCTTGTATCGCTCTACATCTAGTGGACAGATAAAAGCAGAATTGTGCTCAGATGCATCTTCACAAATTACACATCAATCCTCATCAAGTTAATTATCAAAAGCACCAAGCAAACAGGCTGAGATTTCCCAGTTTTCAATTAACTCAATTAACTTCCTTGATGCATTAAGTGAATCCTGGTTCAGTTGTAAAACAATGCATTTGTGGTACTCTTAATTGCTATTTGTAATGCATGAAAAGCCCAAATTGCGTATGAATGAGAAAAAAAAACTACCCAGGTCACCAAATAAATTGTCCACCACAAAAGGGATCCATTAAGACTGTCCTCTATAAACCCTTGACTCTCTCTCCATCGATAGATATGGCCCTAATTAAATGCTTCAGTTCCGAGTGCTGCATTACCTCACCGCCTGGCAGAAACCTCACTCTTTTCTTGCCACATCACTTCCCAAAAGGATCCGAGATTTCTAATGCACTGCCCCCTCCCTCCCTCTGTCTCTGACACTCCTCACCTGCTTTAGCAGCTAGTGGTTTGATGTTGTGCGGTAGTCTCTGCATTGTGCATCTCATCTCCTGCTTGAGGGCCAGCATGTACGCCTCTCCCTCATCATCCCTCAGTGGGACCGGTTTCGACTCAGTGTTCTGACGTTGGAAGGGGAGCGTGTAAAACAATGAGGCCAAAGCTATCAAAAACATTATTGTTATATTTTCTGAGATAATGCAATGCATTCGTGAGTCATTTATTTCATTAACATGTTTTTAGAACGATAAGGCTAGTGTAAATTCAGTTAATCATTGTTAATGGGCGTGTCTTAGTGTAGATAAGTGGGCCCCTAGGAGGCTTATCTCTGAGGGGAGGTTTGTTTTTTTTGCACATTCACGATTCCTTTCAAGGCCTCAGCTGACACGTTACACTAAACTGTTCAACATATCGGATTACTGAAGTGGGGAATGGTGAAATTAATATCTTTTCTGTATAAAAACACAATGGCCCATACTTTATTGTCATTTACAGGTAGCCTACATAATTGCAGCCGGTCTAGTTTGTAGTGTCAGTATTTAGTACTTACTGGAAACAGTGGTCTTGGTCCCACCATGGCCTCGGGCATGCTGCCTCGTGTGATGCCCAACGCCTCAACGTTAAACGAGAAGGCAGCCACACCACGACCTCTCCCTCCCATGATGGCTCCGACAGTCTGTCCACGAGTACACCCAGCGTGTTTTACTTCTACCCCTAAACAAACACAAAACAAACACACACACACACACACACGACAGTGTTTACATTCAGAGTCGGCGAACTGTTCGACCAGATCTTTCTATTCAAGATGTAAAAACAGTTAAAAAGAATACCAAGGAACTGTTAGACAGGGAGAACACTGATGCTGCCTAGCTCGATTGACGAAGTTGAGAATGCCCTAGGTCAGCAGTTTGACACGTCCCCATGTGCTCCGTGACTGCATACTCTTTATACCCGCATGCTCGCTAGGCCCGCTCTGCATTTCTACCGATAAGAAGATCTGGTCTTGGTTTATTCTATATATCATACAAATACCAACTGGAGCGGTTGGATTTAGCACTATTTGTTCGAGACTACCATCCACACAACCGCAATGAGCTCTCAGGTGTGGCTTTAAACACAAACGCCTCCGATTTGGTTGGCAGACCGCCCATACGTTTCCAGCCAATCACGGTAGGGTTCATGCTTACGTCAGACGCGTGACCGTCCAATGACATACGCTTATTTCCCCCGGGGTGTTTCCTCCTCGGCCCCGCCTGCCTGCCAAGATATCGAGATGTAGGTGTGTGTGGTACGCGAACCAAGCATCGGTGTGGATATTTTGCAACTAAATCGCCTCCAAAAGGCAAACGTTTCCATGCCCCTTGACGAGTGCATGAGTCGGGATGTCTGCCAACGATTGGTATGCTCACAAATCGCTCGGAGATGGCATGTACTGGATCCAGGAGAGGTTCTACGAGTCTGAAAACCGTGCAAATATCTGGCTGCTGCGCGGCTCGCACCAGGACGTGGTGATAGACACGGGGCTGGGCTTGAAGAGCTTACCTGACTACATCACCTCCAAGGGGCTCCTAGGGGCCGACCCGCAGAGGAAGAACCCGCTGCTAGCCATCGCCACCCACGCCCACTTCGACCATTCCGGGGGCCTACATCAGTTCCAACAAGTGGGCGTCCACAGTGCCGAGGTCGAAGCCCTGGTCAACGGAGACAACTTCGAGACGGCCACCTGGCTCAGTGACAGGGAGATAGTCCAGGCGCCTTTTCCGGGATGGAGGGCAAGGCACTACAAGGTGCATGCGGTGCAGCCTACACACATCCTGCAGGAGGGTAGGTATCGTCCAGCGTTGGGCTCGCCTGTCAGTAGGATGAGAATTGTCCCACCGTTTATATACTAACGCAACGAGAGAAGGTCCAATACGGTGTGCCCCCTGCATAGACTGCGTCCACACTGCAAACCCCATCCAATGCATGCTTCTCCCCAAAGCCTTGGGATATCGACAGACTATGAGTTGACATTGTGCAGAATAGCGCTACGCAAACATTGGCGGATGTACTGCTAACTGCTGCGATCACAATCAGTCACACATGCGCCGCCTCTGCATATATTAACCTCCCGTGTTCGCTATTTATGGAGGAATCTGTGTGATCAGTGTGTCTCTGTGTACATGTGTGTGTACATGTGTGTGCCCAGATTGGGCAACAGCCTGTGTACCGGCTGCCAAGCCCATAGTTTGTGCCATGGGATTGGCAAAGTTACTGAAACGTTACTTTTTGTAACCAGTATATTTTTCAGTACATTTGTTTTTCATAGTGTGGCATGAAATTCTTCATTTTTCAGTTTTTGGAAGACTTTGATTTTTGACTGTCAAGATCTGGTCATCAAATGGTAACCCTTTTTTAATCTACACAGAACCCATCTCAACTAAGTCACCTCATACGACTGAGCCTTTGCCATCTCCATCATTAGATGAAACACTTTTCTGCTTGGGCCAAACTAACTCCTTTTGCTATCTTACCGGCAGTCATTTCTGCAGTGGGTCAATATCCAGCTCTCTGTTGTGCTGTGTCAGAGTTGCTGCTGCAGTGCAGCTGGAATATCTTATTGCCCGGTGTGTTCATTTCAACCAAATACTCCCGTACTGTATGAGTCATCTCTTTCCTCTGCCGTACGATCCTGTCCCGATCGCTTCCGGAAGAGAGATGGGTCTTGGTCAAGCTTGAAAGTGATAGGTTAACATGTAGACTGAAGAGATGATGTCATTCTGGTGAAGTTATGTTATGTGTGGTATTCACACTACAGCACGGGGCAAGGTTGGGTGGTTTCTCTAGGACTTTGTGTGTAAAAAGTATGTAGTATGACATCAGCCGTTATTCATGACACACACACACACACACACACACACACACACACACACACACACACACACACACACACACACACACACACACACACACACACACACACACACACACACACACACACACACACACACACACACACAGAAGCAACCGGGGCTTCTGCAGGACTTCTGAAATGCATACCCATCCTTCTCGTGTGTCCGACCCCCCTCCCTCCCCTCCCAGGCGACGTCATCAACCTGGGCGACCGGCAGTTGACGGTGCTGCACATGCCGGGCCACTCGCGGGGCAGCATCTGCCTGCACGACGGCGACCACAAGCTGCTGTTCAGCGGGGACGTGGTCTACGACGGCGCCATGATCGACTGGCTGCCCTACAGCCGCGTCAGCGACTACATCAGCAGCTGCGAGCGCATCGTGGGCCTCGTGGACAGCGAGCAGGTGGGCACCATCAACCCCACGTCTGATTCACTGTTCTCCTTAGTTTGTCTGGTTCGAGTCGCACATGCTCAGTTGCGTTTCACCGAGTTGTGTGTGTGTGTGTGTGGAAGATGAGAGAACAGGGTGGGAGCTCCGAGGGCAGTGTGGGGTGGTATATATGACTCGCACAATATGGCCTGTTTTTGAATGAAACTAGTCTAGTTCAATCCCAACTCTCGCTAGGAATACTGACATCGTACACATCTCCTCTCCCCAACCCTAACCCTAACCCTACACTGACAACGTCCTCATCTCCCTCCCCAACCCTAACCCTACACTGACAACGTCCTCATCTCCTCTCCCCAACCCTAACACTATATTGAAAACGTTATCTCCTCTCCCCAAACTTAACCCTAACCCTAAACTGATGTGGCCCTCTCCTTTACCCTCTCCTTTCATTTGCACCTTTACCTGTTTCCCCTCTCTGCTGTGCTCTTTCTGTCAAGGAAATGAAATGCTGGAAACTTCAGTAACAATTGGTCCAAATAATACAACCAGAAAAAAAAACATAATCACAATGCTAATAAAGTTGATCAGGATCCACCTTGGATTAATATTTAGAATATTGTCATTACCTCATTGTGCCTTAAGAATAGATAAAGAGGTAAAAGTTATGGGTTGCGAGTATAATAACTGCAGTAATAGGTGCAGAACGGTGTACAGTGGACAAATGTACGCACTTATTGTGTGTTCTACGTCCTGTCTCTTAATGTACTCACTTATTGTGTGTTCTACGTCCTGTCTCTTAATGTACTCACTTATTTTATGTTATACGTCCTGTCACTTAATGTACTCGCTTATTGTGTGTTCTACGTCCTGTCTCAATGTACGCACTTATTGTGTGTTCTACGTCCTGTCTCTTAATGTACTCACTTATTGTGTGTTCTACGACCTGTCTCAATGTACGCACTTATTGTGTGTTCTACGTCCTGTCTCTTAATGTACTCTCTTATTGTGTGTTCTACGTCCTGTCTCTTAATGTACGCACTTATTGTGTGTTCTACATCCTGTCTCTTAATGTACGCACTTATTGTGTGTTCTATGTCCTGTCCCTTAATGTACTCGCTTGTGTGTTCTACGTCCTCTCTCAATATACGCACTTATTGTGTGTTCTACGTCCTGTCTCTTAATGTACTCACATATTGCGTGTTCTACGTCCTGTCTCTTAATGTACTCACTTATTGTATGTTATACGTGCTGTCACTTAATGTACCCACTTCACTACTCACTTATCCTAGCCATCTTTGTTGTATACGGGGAATGGGTTAACCTAGCGATTGTTAGCTTTGGATAAAAGCGTCTGCTAAATGTACACACTACCACTACCCCCCCCGCCCAGGTGGACCAGGTCCTCCCGGGTCACTACAACACCTTCGGCGCCAAGCGGCTCCACCGCATCGCCACGTCCTACATCAGCCGGGCCGGGACCTGCCCCGCCAAGTTCTCCACCTTCGCCTGGAGGACTCTGGCCGGGGTGGCGCTGAGGGCCTCCAACCCCCGCAGCGCCTGCTAGCCGGAACCCAGGGACGGATCAGCCCCGACGGGTAGCACACGAACGCAGAGAACATGAGATGTTTGAGTGTTTTATAATCTTATCCATGAAGACGCACGGGCCGGGGAGGGGGGGAAGCCCTCCCGGTCATTATATCTAGACCTCGGTGTATTGTTATGTTTACCTGTATAATCTGAAATAGTTACGATAGTTGCCAAAAACCTTGATACGGTTAAGCTCTGATCGGTTAAATGGATCGTTTGATTAGCACTATATGGATCATATACAATATTTATAGGGAGTGTAATTTATTGGTTGAATGTGGTAAGATGTATGCTTGTTTTTTTTTTTATATATACTTTTAGGTGTTGATTGACATTGCACATTTATGGTACAACTCGGCATTACACACACAGGGAACTCCGGGCACTGCTGAGGTTTATCTTCCAGGAGACGATATGGCCATAGTATTCCTCTATGCATATTCCACTGCTCAGTGAAGACTAGGTGACAACTACCTCCTACGTTTGTACTAGTGCTTTGTACTGTTGGCTTGGAAGCAGGAACTAAACGTAAAGCCTCTATTGTGTGCGTGTGTGCGCGCTTGCCTACACACACAACACAGGGTATCTGATGAACAGTCAGGATTCATTTAGCTTTTTCTATTTGAGCCAAGCATGCATCTCTAACTGAATCTCATACCGAGTGTCTCACCCAATCAGGAAGCTGAGAGTAACACAATCACAGAGAACACGATCGTTTTCTAAAGTCTGCTGAAGCCAGAAGGGGGGCACCTAGTAGCAGACTTGCACAGACCGTGACTTGCTCCTTTCTCCCCCCCCCCCCACACTCCCTGCAGAAAAATGTCCTCTGTTGCAATACTGAATGGCTCATATTTTCAAGTTTACCAAGGCATTGGCCCTGTATCTAGTGAGTGGAATATTACCGTGAACGACCGTAGTAACAGTAGAAAGCAGTAGTAGACGTGATGTAAAAACAGAAAAGGCAAGACGTAAACGGATAAAGTATTTATTCTTATTAATATTATTAACATGTCATGTTATTAACGTGTTTGCTCTCTGGGAATGCGTGCCAGCAGAGCACACCGAAACACAAACACTGTAGCCAGATGACATTCAATGTCATACTGAAACAAGAAATCTGTTATAATACAAATGATAAGTCATAGGATGTTAGAGCTCCATTGTTGACCGAACCAACACCTGAGGTTGATTTCTAACAGTCGAGGGTTTGAGATAACTTAAGGGTTTAAGGTTCAGTAATACAAATGCTGACGCATTTGAGAGGTTGAACAGGCTCATTTAAGATAGTCTCCTGGATAGGTTAATGTACATAAATTCAGAACTAATAAAAAAAAAAGGAAGATTTGTAGATTTTGACATTGATTTCCACGAACATTGAATCGTAACGAAATGGTCTAACTAAAAGTTACACAATCCCGTCCTCACCATTACAAAGATAACCTAGACAAGAGTTGTAAATGTAGTGAATAGTGACCATAATATCTTCATGTTTTACAATGGATCAAATGCAAGAGTTCTTCCAATGAAATACTGCAGGGACTGCTTTATTACGGCTTTTACTGCTTAATAAAATACCACCATACTTTCACAAGACCAACGATTTATTATGGCTTATTGTGTCCCGTTCATTACACATCACTTTTGTGTATGTCTTAATTTTTTTGTGATTGGAGGTATGCATATAAACAGTACCTCTTATCAGGTGTACCTCTTATCAGTACACCTAATAAGGACAATTCTATCTAGACGAGCACTGTAACCACCATTCCAATTCTTTTTCATTCCAAACTGAAATCATATTAAAAAGGAGCACTGTGTAAGATTATTCATTGCTTATTCATAGCTGCTCACCAGGGCAGACCCTTTTAAACTTAATAAATTCCTCCTTTTACCATCCCTGTGAGCATGGCTAAACCACTGTGGCAATTGGACATTTATTTTCATTATGAATACAACATGCATATTTTGGTTATCAAGCTTTTGCAGATGAGTCTCTAAATCTTACACAGTGGCCCTTTAGCTTATAGCTTACACCAACTGCAATCGTTCAGAACACTTTGAAAGAGCACAACTCTTCGAAGCAAATCATGCAGGACACTGCTTGGGTTTCATGAGAGCGAGGAGAGATGGTCACTTCAGTAGATTACGGGCACTGAAGTAGTTATCACAGTAAGTACAAGCAAGCTACAAACACACCCTTACTACAGTTAGGCCTTCCCTGACACATTTAGACACAATCACAAACCATTTACTGAATTTCTTTTTGCAAATTGATTCATGCTCACTTCTGCTCGGGCTACTAACCCTGCAGACAGAGATGTTGGGGGGGATGTCAACGAGGAACATACAGGGTGAGGGTACTGGTAGTGTATCAATAGTACACATCTCTTTTAAAGGTGACATACCATACCACCACGTGTGAGTGTGAGCCGTTACATGCCGTTTTAAATATCGGCATCTTCTGACATCACTAGTGGGCGTGTCCACCTCGACGGATGACGGATAGATGAGCAAGGTTTGCTACAGTCCACTTGGTATGCTGGCAGACTGTGATCTATCCAGCACACATCTAGGTGGACACGCCCACTTGTGATGTCAGAAGAGGCAGATTTTCAAAAAACGGCTTGTAACGTCAAATCACACCTGGTCGTATAATATGTCACCCTTAAAACCACTTCCCAGTTGTGTGCATGTGTGTCTTGCAAGGGGCAGGCAGATGAAAACCAATTCAACCAGAGGAGAAACACTGATACTAATATGGGAACCACAGGCCGTTGCACCCGTATGGCTAGCCATGTTGTGGTTTTACTAAACGTGGTTGATTGCATTTATCACTATTGTTGTCAACATGCGGGTTCTCAAAATGTAGCAATCATTATTTATTTTTTACGTTTGTGGCATCCAGGCAGAGGAGATTGTCACCTGTTCCTATTCCAGTTGGCACCAGGACCGACCTGGGCGATTGGCATCAGGTCCACTAGGGGGGGTTGAGGCAGCTTGTAAGACTCAGGACGAGGCTGTGCCCTCGGGCAGAACGCCCTGAGCTCAGTTCACATATGTTAGGTTTCATTTGATTTCATCACAACGCAGCGTCGGCGACTCCATGTTAATCCAGTTAAGTCAGGAGTGGCTGGCGGCTGCCGTCGTGTCCCAGTCAAAGTCACACCTGGCTCTGGAGCCAGTTGCGCGGGTCCAGACGGGCCCTGAGGTTCCTGAGGCTGCGGCGGGCTGGGGACGGCCTGGAGAAGGCGTCCTTCGCCTCCGAGGACTCGGGGCTGTGCCGGCCCTCGCTGGAGCTGTTGCTGGAGGTGGAGCTGGAGCAGGAGAGGGCGGGCTGGGCGGCGCGCGGGGAGCGGGACGAGGAGGACACCGTCAGCGGGGCGAGCAGCGAGGCGGGAGGCGCGGGGTGGCACGAGCACTGGAAGTCCCCGCCCCCTCCGTAGCGCCTGCCGCGCAGGGTGCTCAGCTTGGCGTCCAGCGACAGCGTGCGCGGCCGGGAGCGCGAGGAGGGCGAGGGCGAGGAGAGCAGCCCGTAGCTCAGCGGGGCGTCGGCCCAGCCGCCGTGGCGCGAGCAGGGGCTGGCGCTGCTGGGGCTGTCGCTGTCCGACGTCAGGCTGGCGTCCGAGGAGAGCAGGCCCGGCCGGGGGTGGCGCCGGGGGCTGCCGGGGCTGCGGGGCGAGCGGTGGGGGGCGCGGGGGCTGGGGGCCGACAGGCGGGAGAGGCGGGGGCGGCCGGGGCCACGGGGGGAGCCGTTCTCCTCGCCCTCCTCCTCGAACAGGGACATCCAGGTGGGGGAGGTGCCCAGCTGGCTGCGCAGCTCCAGCTCCTGCATGCGGCGGGCCAGGAGGTCCGACACGGCGGTGCCCAGGCCGTCCGACGCCTCAATAACTAAGGAGGGGGGGGGGGGGAGCAGGGGACACGGCCGTCAGCACGCTGCGATACCGGACCGTCGATCCGATGATGACACGTCTAATGATCGGACGACGTGTCTTCTAACCCCTCCTTTCCTTCCGCTCCCCGCGGATGTGTTTTGTATTTGTTGAAATGTTAGTATTTGCGACAAACAAACTCATGCCAGCTCTATGATTGGAGGGATGTTTAAACCAACCCCGGTCCCGTTTAGAGGAGCTCTGCCTCTGCGTCTCTGCGTTCTACGTGTATACGTCACCTGTCGTTGTAATAGGAGGAGAGGAGAGCGCGAATCTCGGCGGACACAGCGTTATCCTGCAGGAGAAGGCCCTCGCACGAGGGGGCGGAGAGAGGGGCTGCAGCGGAGCGGTGCAGAGAGGTGGAGCAGGGGGGGGGGGGGGGGGAGGGAGGATGAAGGATGGGGGCCAGTGTTTTTGGATGTCATGGATGAAACGAGGTTAGTATGGTCGGGGCGTGAGATGGGAAGCAGAAAATTGGTTTTTGAATAGGGTCCAACGTATTATGGATGAATAATGATATGAAATTAAATGGTTAATGTGAAATAAAATGATGAAAGGTTTAGTTTTGTGAATGAAAGACCAAAATAGGGGAGCAAACGATGGAAATAAGGAAAAGGTTTAACCAAAGAGAAGGCGGGAGTGAAGGATGTTTAGGACACACACACAATAAAGAGGGAAAGAGAAACACAGAGAGAGAGACAGACAGGGAGAGTCAGTGTGTCAGAGACGTTCAGGCTACAGTACAGAGAGGTAAAGGTAAAGCAGAGCGAAGGAACATTTTGGTGAAAGTATGTCATGCACATCCCTACAGTTAAGTTAAAACTACAACACCATGCTGTGCAAGCAAAGAAGGAATGAACCTTTGGTTTATATTTTGGCTGGTGTCTAATTCACCTTTTTCTTCTTACCATTCCTTTTCATATGGTAAACATTTGACCAAAAAAATATATTCAGACCTTTCAGAGCTGGATGAACCCGTGCCTTACCCATTTCATGGTACAGGGAGCCCTGTTTTGGGGTAACTGTGGAGGGCTTCCTGGGTGACGGAAGTTCGATTTTCATCAGGTCGTCACAGCACTGCTTCCATTGGCCTGGGGGGGGGGGAGATATCAGTCACTATAACAGCCACGGAGCCTGTGGTCTGAGGTTTGCATGTTAACCATCAGAACATCTGGCTTGTTTAAACAAACGGACAAGCCTATCTGGACGAAAACAGTCACCACCAACCCGATCATTTACATACGGAATCGTATTAAAAGGAGCAGTGTGTAAGATTACCACTACATCACCACGCATGGCCTGTGACAGGGGGATATCGTTCACTGTACAAGCCACCATTCCAAAACTAACTATCATTTTGGTTGGCCAAATATTAATAATCCTCATCCTCATTTCGTCCAAACAACCTCTGCAGCTGCAGAGCCTGCCTACATGCATACTGTAATAGTGTACAAGCATCATCCATGTGAATTTCTAAAAGAGGAATATCGTGTATGGTATTAATAATAAATGTTATTTATAACGCACTTTGGATCAAACAATGATCTCAAAGTGCTACTTTGCACAAGGCCTACATTCAACACCTCCATCATTATCAGTGTATTGATGCCTGGCAGGCGTCTTAATCCCTGACCCCCGTGGCGGTGGTGTGTGGGGCTCACTCATGTCGTAGAAGTGCTGCCAGAAGGCCTCCATCCAGCGGTGGGTGTCCTCCCGGCTGTCGGTGGTCAGAGTGTGGGTGACCTCCTCTCCACCGTACTGGTTTGTGATGCACACACTCTGGGCCTTGCTCTGGGGGTCCTTCTCCGAGGCCCGTATTCTGGTTTCCTATAAAACACCACGTATAGAAACACGGATAATGTAAAGGGTATGAACTCAGATCAGCAAAGGGGTTAACACTGTTGTACCAATTTTTTTTTCTTTTACGTTATCTTGACACTTGCAAAGGTATAACATTTTCATTTTTGATACAACACTTCACTAATTATATTCTTATCCAAATGGGGCTTTAATATATGTTCTCTACTGAAGTGACGATCTCTTCACTGTCACTGACACGACGGTTCCGTGTACTTCCGAATAAAGCCGCAGTCTTAGAAACCGCCACTAGGTGCCAGTGATGATCAACCAATTCACTCATGGGTCGGACTCGTCCCGTCGTCTCATTTCATTCTGGCTCCCGTTGGAAAGCCCAGAGCCGCTGACGAGCAAAAGGTCACACAAACTTCATATACTCTCATCTGATCTGGTCTGACAGCGGCTGACCCCGCTGCCATCGCAGCTCAGATCAGGAGGGGTCAGAAGTTAACCCGAGTGAGTCACAGCCGAATCAACGCGGAAACCCCCAAGTGATCGGTGTGGTCACAGGAGACCCCAAGAGAGATGAGGCGCTGATGAAGTGCCAGTCTGGCTTGTACGGTGAACTGGCACACTGACTGTCCAGAAGGGGGTGAGCAGTACACTGGCCTGAATAGTGTAGCACAGGGGCCCCTTACCCCTTAACAAGAAGGGAAATGTTCAGTGATTTCCAGAGTTTAACCTGCCAACGTTTTTTTAATATTCTATCTTTCTCTTATATTTTGAACTATATATATATTCTTTGAAATGATACTACTTCATGCTCTAGCGTTGGCAGTGTTTCTCTCTCTCTCCCACCTTGTTGATGACAATGGTGAACGCCGGCTCCACGCTGGACTCCAGGTCTTCCTGTCGCTGGTAGCAGAAGAGATTTGTTCCTTTGAGGACACCGTACACCGTGGTCCAGCTCTGAGGGTCACCTCCTAGCTGCTGTGAGCGAGAGAGGGCGATGGCGAGCGAGAGGGCGAGAGCGAGCGAGAGGGCGAGAGCGAGCGAGAGAGAGAGAGCGAGAGAGAGAGATTAACAAAGGGAAGTGGAACATGAGATTAAGAAAATATCTGTTTGCCAGAGAGGGATAATTTAGGGATTTTAAAAATATTGAATTGATCTTCAGTGTGTATTGGCCAATCTGATTTGTCTTGACAAGATTGCGATCCAGCCTACGCATAGCATGCACGCAAACTCACACCCAGACACAAGAACTCCTTCTAATTCAAGAGCAGCATATTCTTTAATGACAGAAAAGATATATTAGAAATAAAATAAAACTGAAACCTATTTTTTTTTACATACAAGGCAGAGCTCCTCTGCATTGATTATTGCATTGTTCATAGAAATTCATATTTGTGAGAAAAGCTTTTTTCTAATAAAATATTAGATAAGTTAATTCATCTGTTGATGTCTTTAATGATCATGACAAATATTTTTTACAGATATTTTGTTTTTGCAACGATAATCGTTTTAGAGTCTATTCGTCTCTCTCTCTCTCTCTCTCACCTTGACTTTCAAGCAGCCGCTCATCATCTGTTGTGTCATGCAGTGTGGTTGGGCAGCTAGGCGACAGCACGCACTGCCATACAGAGGCAGCCAATAGGAACACTCCTCTGTGTGGAGGAAGTGAGGGAGAGAGAGAGAGAATGGGGGTGAGAGGGAGAGGAATGGAGGAGGGAACGAGTGGGGGAGAGAGGGAGAGCCAGAGAAGGCGACAAGTCAGGGAAAAACAACAGGTTGAATAATTAAACATGCCATTTTACATTTTAATGAAAGGGCAAGTTACACAAATATTTTCGGCCCACGCACACACACACACATACACAGACTCTCACACACAGAAATCCCTGTGAAATCGAATACCTCCCCTTCACACACACACACACACACACACACACACACACACACACACACACACACACACACACACACACACACACACACACACACACACACACACACACACACACACACACACACACACAGTTAGAGAGTGAAAAGGCTGTCAGCTCGCAGGAATGAAGTGAAGAGGAGCAGCCATGAAACTTTACTGCAGCGAGAAGAGGCCATGAATAAAACAGGAAGGCCTGTCATTCTGAGGGCTCCTGCCCCCTGCTTATCAGCAGCCATCATAACAGTTTTACACAGCGCCTTTATTAACATGACCTTCATTAACGTGACCTTAACAAAAGCTGGCTGTCAGACGACACAAGAGCTGGGCAGCAAGGGGGGGGGGGGGGGGGGGGGGGATAGAGGGAGAGGGAGAGAGAGACCTAGTGGTCTTCAGAATATTTATATTTCCCCCTGTGGACCAGACGCCCACTGTGCCTCGTTGCTGCCACCCAGCATTGAACTATGCCCTGGTCTATATACAGCAGTGGAGGCTTCTCCAGTGAGGTGAGGGAGGAAGATCCTCCTTAACATTGTTGAGAATAAAAAATGTAGATTGCCCAGACTACTGTAATGATTAATGCCCTTAAATACGACTACTTTAGGATCCCTGGCTGGTGAGCAGTGTTGCCAGATTGGGCAGATTTCCCACCCAATTGGGCTACTTCTAACCACGTTAGGCTGGAAAAAATATCATTGGGCGGGAAATCTGCCCAAGCTGGCAACACTGTCGATAACAAACCCGCTCTGCATTGCCGCTCAGTCTAGAGATGCATGCAAAGCAAGTGAAAATCATCTGAACGATAGCGAGATTCTAACATTTGCAAATAAAGTGTACAATGGAAACTTTGGAAACAAAAGGACATTGTTCACGTTTTATTAGACAAAGCATTCCATTCATTGAGTTACAGTGCTAAGTTAGCGACCAAAGAAAAAGGTAGACCACTTCCAAAAATCGAGATCACCAAAGGTAATGGCAACGTCAGTGTTGTGAGTGCTACATGGTCTGCTAGGTACTCATGGCTTACTGGTAGCATTACTAGCAATCGACTGTATTGCTGGCCCTCCCTGTTTGCTAATGAATAACGGCAATCTCCAACGTGGGCTGTTCATGGTTTCACTGATGTGAAAAATCTTGATAGTGCAACCAAACGCCTCGACAAGTGTCAAGATCACGTTGGCGCTGCTATCCCACTTTCCTTGCTAGGCACCATGCCTATAGATCAGGTTGTTTGAAAAAATGTTCTTGTTCTTTTACTAGTTTGTTACTCTGACCGTTCTGTTTGATATTGTGGAAAGGGTGATAAAAGGGTGAATGATTCAGAGCATGATGCATTTTAAATGGCATGACTTCTGGACTTGAGTCTTTTCTTAAAACAATTGTAACTGAAAATAAACATAGCCAAATAACAACCAATAACTTCAGTCATTGAGGGCAAAAATAGGCCCAGATTTTTTTTTTATCTTTACAAATCAAGAGTAGGCCTGATTTGACTAATGGGCTTTGCATCCTTTCCTTCTGCCCTTGTAGTCCATTTCAAAGACATGTTGACCACCAGCTTTAAAATTACACTGATGCCACTGGTGGCTTTGTATCTATTTTATTCACATAACTATCCCTCCCTACTATTTGGTAGTTCACCAAAACACCCTGAATCAACTTGAGTCTCACAATCTTATGCCACCATACACCAACAGTGCAAGCAGGCCAATGGCAACCAAGTGCGCAGTCCTTCCTTCCTCACTTTAAAAACCACCAGCCGCCACTGACATACAGTATAAGCCATATGTATAATGGATGTACAGAATGACAAGAAATATGTGTGTTGAGGCGCCCACTCACCGTTGCCTGAGATGCTGAGGTCATGGGTGCGGAAGCTGTCCTGGATGTGGGACAGAGACAGGGTGGTGTGGGCCAGGAGATGGTACTTGGGTCCTCTGTCGACACAACACACACACACACACACACCCACACCCACACCCACACACACACACACACCAGAGCAGGTAGCCACAGATTAGGATTGTGTATGTGTGTTATGAGTGTTTGTGTACAGACATGTACTAAGTGCCTTTTGAACCCTATTTGACTCCACTAATCTAGTAGGTACCAGTGTTGTAGTAATTACATGTACCATGTAATTACTACAACACTGGTACCATTGTACACACACACGCACACAGTGTAGCCATAGGATTCAGGTATAGACACACACACACACACACACACACACACACACACACACACACACACACACACACACACACACACACACACACACACACACACACACACACACACACACACACACACACACACACAGGGTTTATAGGACTCACGGCACGGAGGGGACGGGCAGGAGCAGCGGGGACCCGTTGCCTACGGGGTTTCCCGCGCCGGGCTCCAGGGACGCCCGCAGCTTCTTGCCGGCCGAGCGGCCGAGCGAGGAGCTCAGCTTGCTGGCCAGCTTCCTGGGCGTGCTGCCGGCCGAGTAGTCGTCCTCCGAGCAGCAGCTGTAGAGCTCCACGCGCAGCTCGAAGCCCGGCGCCGCGTCCTTACTGGAGGAGGGGGCGAGCGAGAGGCCGCGTCAGGGTCCAGGCGTTTGGATAGCGCTGAGCTAGCTTCACACTGTGTGAACAGGCTAGTAGCGCTAGATGCTAGTAGCGCTAGATGCTAGTAACGATGTGGCTACTAGCATGTAAAGAATAATACATACATAATATAGTAGTGCTGGTAGTGCTACATGCTAGTACCACATGTTAAGCTTAATGCTAGTAGCACTAAAGGCTAGTAGCGCAAGTTTCGCTAAATGCTAGAAGCGTGTAAAGAATGTAAAGAATAATACAGCATCCCAGTCAGGGATTATTACTCTTCTATCCAGATGTAGGTTGAAGTCATTTTCATGTAAAAAGGAGGGATTTAGGACGTGGTATAAACATTATCCAGTAGTGCCTCCTCTCTGAGATTAATGAGAAGAGGTGTGCGTGGTGATCACTTTTTAACCGTACGGCACATTGGTTCCACTCAGGTTGTTTTGTAAATGTGTCTATAAATGTGACTTGACTGCGCTTCGTGCCCAGACACGGAGATGACTCACAAGACGATGGTGTTGTCGAAGCAGATGTCGGTGAGCGTGCGGTCCACCATCACCATGTCCGTGTCGAAGATCTCCCCGCCCAGCTGGAGTAGGCAGAAGACGGCACAGCGGTGGAGCTCTGGAAAACGCCGGGAAAGAGGAGAATAACCGGGAGGATTTAGGGTGGGTGACCGAGAGACAATGGGGAAGACACGAAGTCCAGCGTAGAAAATCGTGTTTGTTCTGTTAAATATAGTTGACACACACACACACACACACACACACACACACACACACACACACACACACACACACACACACACACACACACACACACACACACACACACACACACACACACACACAGGATGGGGGGGAGGGGGGGGGGTCTGAAATAGTTTATTACCCCCCTCGGGCAAACAACAACAACAACAACTATGACCAAAAGGACCCTGGCAGCATTAATGCTGTGTTCAGAGAAACAGGGTTGGGTGAGGAGATGATTCGGTGTTTATCAGCTTTGCATGCTGATAACATCTAGAATTATAATTAAAATGTTTTTATTCTGGCCTCAGGGTGTCTAACGATGTTAAAATGCTTCAAACAGGTCTTAAATGTGATTAAGATGTCCACATTACACTACTGCGTTCTGTTGCCTGCAGGGACTTCACACTCGCACGCTAATATCCGTTTCACTCTTGATTTAAGGTCGCAGTTCCCAGTTTCCACCTCTCGCTTCCTTATCGACCTTGAAATTAAGAACCTTTATTTGGTAATATCTCAAAAAGTTTTTTAAGACGTTTGACGCATGCATGCTTCATGCTAGCGTAATGCTAGCATTAAGCTAGCCTCGTGCTAGCGTAATGCTAGCATGAAGCTAGCCTCGTGCTAGCGTAATGCTAGCATGAAGCTAGCCTCGTGCTAGCTTCATGCTAGCCTCGTGCCAGCATCATGCTAGCCTCGGGCTAGCTTTGTCTCTGCTGCTCCCCTGGGCTCGACGCCACTGCACCTGCATCCCGCCCTCCTAACGACCTTGACGATCGGCCTCGTTAAGCCTCATTAAAAGCCTCGCACCTGTCTCCAGAGTTATGAAACGCACAGGTTGTGCGGATTAATTCCATTAAGGTCGTCAGGAGATGGAGGGCAATCCAGATAAGAGTGGGGGGAGGGAAAGAGAGAGAGAGAGAGAGGATATAAGGAAAGAGAGAGAGAGGGATGGTAAAGAGAGACAGAGGACATGAGGAAAGAGAGAGAGAGGGTTGGGTAGAGAGAGACAGAAGCTGTGTTCGAAATCGTTCCCTATTCACTCACTCACTACTCCCTATATAGTGTTCATGATATAGTGCACTATATAGGGAACGAACAAACGAGAATTCTGACACTACGCTGAACATTTCTAAACGTCATTTGCGTCAGTAAATGCGCCGGGTATTTGTGTGACGCAGACAGATGCGTCCACATCATGCAAACAAACCGGGCACTCACGAGGAAAGCTGGAGGTTGTATTGATGTTAAATGTTACATTTTCTTGATCAAGTTTTTATAAATTAATTTTGAATGTTACATTTTCTATGTTAAATCCCAAATAAATAGTTTACATTTCTAAAAGAAAGCCGGAGACTCCATCATTAAATGTATTCGTTTTCATGGTTCTTCAGCTTCTTCTCCTCCTCCGGAAAAATACGACCGCATTGCATTGTGGTATACGAGAGTAACATGTTGGGAACATATGTACACTCAAATTTTGGGTATTTTAAGTGCACTATATAGTGCATGAAATTAACCACTGAGAATTCGAACACCACTACAAAATGGCGAGCACCCTATATAGTGCACTATATCCGTGATAGGGAACGATTTCAAACACAGCTAGAGGATATGAGGAAAGAGAGAGAGGGATGGGTAGACTTAAGGAAATGCAGATAGGAGCAGAGGGATCTCTATTAACGACGGTGGCAGATGAACCTGCATTAACCTCAGTATGAGTGGGTTCGCCTCGATGAATAGTCATAAAGATAACGATCTGGGTGCTTCAGGGAGAGGCACCAACACTGAAGCGGTTTTTGCTAAGGAGAATGGAATTACAGCCAAAAAACAAGATAATAGAAAGGTTTGAATGGAGCTTCCAATAGAAAATAGCAACCACAGAAAAAGCATCCATTTCCAAAAAAACAAAATAAAAATAAAACAGAAGTTCCTAGATTAATTCCTGGCGGACCAAACAATAGATCTCACTTGTTTCTCACCAATATCCTGTCCTAAAAACTATGACCCAGTTCAGGACCAGAGTCGAGCGCTAAAGCGATACAAAACTAGGTGGCCCAAAAACAAGGATCTATGCCAGACGTTTACTCCGAGATGTTACTATACAAGGAAACGCTTAGTTCAGCTCCCATGCTGCACCTGGGTGTAGGAACAGCATATGGTCCACTAGTACAGTCCACAATCTGTGTATGTGTACCAAATCATGATTTCATCCGGTTTGATATCAATTCGAGTAAATTATTTAAGTATATGATTTTTGAAGTATATGATTTTTATTTCACAGATCTATAATGACATTAGGATGATGAAGATTTTTGTAATAATCTCATTGGGAATGGCCACAGAATGCCCAGGCGGCCTCGCGTTGCATTTACACTAACCGCACTTGACATCTCGAAATCATTCATTTCACACTTCATCCCCATGGCCTCATATGTGAATAATTGATAGGCCCACACACACACACACACACACACACACACACACACACACACACACACACACACACACACACACACACACACACACACACACACACACACACACACACACACACACACACACACGCTCCGTACCTCCTTTGTTCTTAAAGTATTCTGTGTCCTTCCACATGAGCGGGATGCGAAGATCTGAAAACACAAAAGAGACAGAGGATGGTTAAAGATGATATGCACTCTGCAAAATAAACAGAGTTGAACCCTTTGACAGTTATGATAGTACAAAATAAATCAACGTAATAGCACCTTTAAAAAGTGTATCATAATACAGAATAAAATGAATTATTCAAAAACACAATGAAGGGGAAGCATGTATGTTGACATGTGTGTGTAAGTGCAAGTGCATGCGTTTGTGCGCGTGCATGTGTTTGCGTTTGCGCACGTGTTTGCAAGCGTTCATGTTTATAAATGCGTGCATCCGTTTTGCGTGTGTGCATCCATGTGTTTTTGCATGCGTGCACGTTTATGCATGCGTGCATGTTCATAAATGCGTGCATGTGTGTGTGTGTGTGGGACTCACCCGAGATGGCCACCTTCCCTTTGCAGGGCAGCCGGTCCTCAATGGCCCCGGCGTCCGAGGCGCGGCGCGGGGCCCGCTGCATCACCTGCGCCTCCTTCATGCGCTGGAGCTCCGACATGTAGGCCATGATCCGCGTGCTGCACGTCTGCAGGCTCTTGGCCGCCTCCAGCGCCTGGTCCCGCTGGGAGCACGCCGCCAGCAGCTTGCAGGCCCCGTCGCGCATCCGGATCTCATGGTCGATCTTCCTCTGGATGTCGCTGTCCTGTAACAGAGGAGGGGGATGGAGGGAGAGATATAGAGGGAGGGAGAGATGTAGAGGGAGAGAGAGATATAGAGGAGAGGGAGAGATATAGAGGGGAGAGAGCGAGAGGGAGAGGGAGAGGGAGAAGGGAGAGGGAGAGGGAGAGAGACGTTGAGAGAGGGTAATACAGTCATGTAAATAGAGTCAGGGTTCATGAATAAGGGTCGCCCGATTCCCCGGAGCCAGTAAACAGTGAAGCTGGGACAGTGAAACTTTCATCTCACTGTCCTGCTCGGCCAAGTAAAAAAAAAAAAAAAGGGGGCTATTGATAAAAAAAAGGACATATTTGCATAAAAATGAATTCCTCCTGTGTTCATTATTTGGCACCCTCGCAAGTGCCAATGACGGATTGTGCCTGTCATTTTTTTTTGCAACGAAAGTCTTTGGTTTTCCAAACTGAGGATTCCAACTTTCAAGGGACTGGAACAATTGTCCTGGGGCCAGTGGATGTGAAACATTAAGAGAACCTGAGCAAGGAAGAATGATTACATCGGTGTGAACAGGGAGGAGTAACATGTTACCCCCTATCTGAGCTTGTATCTATACTTGACAAAGAGAGACGTTCATTAGTAGCAGTAGACTGAGAAAGGGAGTCACAGCTGCGATGTTTGAATGGACAAACTGCGGATGAGGATTATTATTATCTGGCCCACCAAAAAGCCAAGAAGCGGAATGTAGTGATGGGGTTTTATTGACATAATGGCAGTGTGTGGGAAGGGCGTTTGACCCGAAGAGAATGCGTGAAGTCTACTGGGAAGTGCCGGCTTCATGAGGCTACATTAGCAGGGTGTGTCCCTGAAAGTGTCTGTGTTCAATGGTGTGGTGTGGGCGTGTGAGTGCGTGTTCATGCACACACGGTCCTCAGGGCGGAAGAGGGAACATGAACTTACGGCCTCCCCATTACTAGAAGACACAAATACTGAAAAATTTATCTTCACCCAATGAACACGCACACACACGAACCCAAACAGACACACCCCGACATCTCAGGGGAGATAATGACGATTTAAGAGGTCAAACACTGTACAGACACCAAATATGTATTCATGGCCACACGCACACACAAAAGCAAATATGCATGCACACACACACACATTTCACAACAGAGGACCCTCCCTTTCAATGTGCTATGTATTTGAAAAAACAACATTTACTCTACTGAATTCAAGATGGCTTATCTAGGCCAAGTCAACCTTTATTTTGGTGACTAAATAAAGCACTATTATGCACCTCACGTACACACACACACACACACACACACACACACACACACACACACACACACACACACACACACACACACACACACACACACACACACACACACACACACACACACACACTTAAGCTAACATTATCTTTAGACAAGCTAATAATATCTAAATTCATAAATCTATTACATAGGAGGGAAAAAGTAGTGGAGAGAACTGGAGTGTGCCTTTTGAGACTGAACTGCCAAATAAACATTTTGGGCAATAAAAACAACTTGACATTCCGGTATGAATTGAAAATAATAATACGGTGATCCTGTGTTCTGTGCACCCTGTGATTTTACACACACACAAATGCACTGGCACACCGCATGGCGGCAGAAGCAAACCTGACTCTGATAACAAATGAACAGTCTAACTTTGGCCCCAGCCTCATCAATCTCTCCTCGTGATAAATATACCACCTTATGGCTCTCGTTTATTACCTCTCTCTCCCTCTACCACTGCCTCAACCCTCTCCCTCTCCGTCTCACACAAACCGTTGAAATGTGAGATAAATTGTTTGTCATGAATATTTTATACCACTGAACATAACATTTTATTTCTTCCCCTGCCGGCTCCCCTTCCTTTAAACCCCACCGTCGTACTGCAGCATTCCCCCCTTTTAATTAATTTCTTTACTACCACTGAATCATTTATTTATTTCCCCTCTCCGCCACACACACACACACACACACACACACACACACACACACACACACACACACACACACACACACACACACACACACACACACACACACACACACACACACACACACACACACACAGGGTTAGGTCACCTTCTTCTGGACAACACACCGTTGCACTTGAAAAGTTGCACTTGAAAAGGGCGTTGCACTTGAAAAGTTTCCAAAGTACGTCAACGCAAAAAAACAAACAAGCAGCCAGACATTTTTCTTGGCTCACTAAACAGCTGTTTACCCCAAAGGAAAATGGAATGCTGAACAAACGGTCAGGCAAACTGATTGCAAATGGGTCACCATTCAACGACAATCCATGGACACAGGGACCAGGGATGGGAGCATGAGCATGATGTGTTTAGTCACATGGCGGTGGTTTGATTGGCTGCAGTTGCTCTTTACCGTAGCTCTTTAAAAAAGGCACAGGAAGAACTCTTGTGAGGGGCCGCAGGGGCTGACTCGCAGACTGCTTGACATTCAACACATTCAGAAGCGCCAGGCGACAGTGACGTGACATGGAAGTGAGTTTGTAGTGAGCGAGATAGTGTCCAGCCCGTAGCCATGTCACAGACGGAGAGACGGTGGAGCGGGGAAAGGAGAAAATGGCCTTTTTCCTTCAATTAGATCCGGACATTGACTGCTGAACTGTTCCACTACACTAATGAATGCAAACACAGCAGATAACGGTGTTATTCCCAAACTAATACTGGTTTCCATCCCTAATCTCCTAGGATTAAC
>NC_079417.1:11265564-11325863 GCF_026213295.1 Gadus chalcogrammus
CACACACACACACTCTCTGGTGGATGCCTGACCCCTCCCATACATTGGACCAGGAGAACGAGCTGCCTTTCAATTAGCCGGCCACAGCTATGTGCCTCGCCTGCCTCCACGCCCGCTTCCGTTACTCTCCCTCTCCCTCCTCCCTCACCTCACTCCCACCACCAGAGCACAGTTCTGGGGAAAGATGGAGGCAGCAGGGGCTGTAAAGGGAATAGGGGAGGGGAGGGAGGTGAACTACGTCTGGTGTAAAGGGAGAGACGTGGAGGTGGAGACACCAAATGGAAACGACAGGTGCTCTCGTCGATCATCGGAAAGGGATGGAGCCTGGCTGGGAGGGAAGGGGGGATTGAACGGGAGGGAGACAGAGACCGATAAATCGCACAACACAACGGCAAGACAAGGAAAGGCAGACATATTGCAGACAGTGATTTACGGGCAACACATGGACCCTCTGTCTCCATCCCACACACGCGGCGACAGTCCCAACAGTGTTGCAGATTGCAGCTGCAGTAGAACAACACACAGAGGCCACGGGTTTGAACGGGGCCGGTTGAGAGACAGAGGTGGAACATAGACGAACACGAGAGAGAGAGAGAGAGAGAGAGAGAGAGAGAGAGAGAGAGAGAGAGAGAGAGAGAGAGAGAGAGAGAGAGAGAGAGAGAGAGAGAGAGAGAGAGAGAGAGAGAGAGAGAGAGAGAGAGAGAGAGAGAGAGAGAGAGAGAGAGAGAGAGAGAGAGAGAGAGAGAGAGAGCATAGACGAGCCAGAGAGAGGTGGACGAGAGAGAGAGCGAGAGAGGCCGAGACGACAGATGGAGAGAAATAACCATACTGGAGGATTGCATGCTCCTATTTATGGCTCCAAAACACCCGCCAAAACATTGTGCAACTACTGTATATTCAGCGCCAGGACATACACCCCCACACACAGGAAAATACGGTAGTACCCCACTGCTGGGGCCAACATGGTGATGTCATGACGGGGGTAGGAGCTGTGGAGCTATAAGGGGCAGCAGCAGCAGCACCAGTCCTCTGTCATAAAGTTACAACAGGGGCACACCTCCCCGGCCGCTCATGTATTTAACGACCCACCAACAACAGAGACCATTGAGGCCGGCACGCACAGCAAACAGTGTGTGTGTGCGTGTGCGCGTGTGTACGAGCGTCGCCCAATAACTTTACAGCCAGCTGTTCTCGCACAAAGGCAGTGTTCAGTTAGTACAACTGAGTCTCAGCCCAGGGACGTTCAGACACACAGAGAGAGAGTACTGGGGAGGGATATCGAGCAGGACATTGTACACAGAAAGGCAGAATGAGCTTGACTGTGTACGGGTTGGCTGTTGCATCTATAGAGTACTAAAGTGAAAACGTCACGTTGTCCTGGCAACCTAGTTTTCAGTTCAAAACAACGGCGAGCGAGAGATGGCGTTTCCCACTCTGGCGTTTCCCATTGCTGCCATGTGTTGTTTCTTTCAAAATGAAAATATATATTTTTTATATATATGAAGACAATCTATTCTCAATATTACTTCCTCATTGGTAAAGCAAACTCGCAAATCAATTCGAAAAAAATAAAATAATTTGGGGTGTGTGGATCCGAAAATCGGTTGCTATGGAAACGTGTCGTCACACTTTAGTACTCTATTGGATTGACTAATTGTGTGTTGGCTCAAGAAGCTGGTGAATAATTTGCACACAAATGTTTCCAAATGAGCTGTTAAATAATGAAGCCACCTTTACATAGCGCACAGAGGAGACAGAATCACCCAGGCAGTGATCAACGCATGGTTTATCACTACACTAAAGCCTGTACATGCCAATGGCCCTGGAGTGAGTTCAAGTACCACACTTGGCCTGAATAGCACTGCATTATCAAACTCCAAAACAGCAGAAGCCAGCAGTAGTAGGATACCGCAGGAGTATATTAAGGGTATCCTATAAGTTTGCAGGCATGTGTATTTACACTTCTGTAAGCATGCATTTGTTGTGTGTGTATGCAAATTTGTACGTGGATATGTTGTGTATGTGTACGTTGTGTGTCTGTGTTTGCGTGCGATCTCCAACCATCCCACAGCATTAACTTTTAATGCTGAAAGGCTGTGCATAGGCGGCCCCACGCTCATAAATAAAAGTGGAGCCAAGTTAAACAAATAAACAGAAACTCAATGCAACCAACTAACAGTAAATACAACCGCATCCCTCCTACAACCTCCCCAGCCCTGAGGGGAACAGCAGGTCGGCATTAAATAGACAATAAGGCTACTATGGTCTGCGATAGCAAGACGCTTAGGGTGAGAGAGCGGAGCGAAAGAAGAATAGCAAATCCATGCACTGACTAAGGGAATCAAATGAGTTATGAATCCATGAGCCAGAGGGTCTGACAGAGGCTGATTGTCTGGAAAGCCAACAGGCCGCGACTGTGTCTAAACTTGGAGGCGACCAATGGGGAGAGAGAAAGAGAGACCATGTTCTGCCCGGGGACTGCGTTCGCATTCTAGTGGCTTTCATAGCAGATTAGACAGGAAAGAGTTTTTGAACCACCATTGCATTGAAACCAAAGGGGAGCCGTATTGCCTGCACACAAACATGCACAGACACACACTTGGAAACACACTGATTGTTTGCGAGATTGCAAGTGGTAATTAATAAATTAACCCCACACACACACACACACACACACACACACACACACACACACACACACACACACACACACACACACACACACACACACACACACACACACACACACACACACACACACACACACACACTTTCCGTTTGGCAGAGGGCCATTGACCATTACACAAGTTCAAGCTGCCTTGTTAGCTGATTAGCCAGCTTTTCCTAATAGCCAGGGGGCCATGGCCATGGGCGAGGGGGTCGGGGGGGCAGGCAAGCATTAACGCATGAAGGCATGAAGACCAGACCAATCACCATCGGCCCTGATCAAAGTCTGCCTGCCTTTTTTTTTTCAGCGAATACCTTGCAATTAAGAGGGGGTTTTAGTAACATTAAGAAATGCCCTTAGGCATTTGAAACTCTCCCTTCACTGTGCATAAGTAACGTGTGAACGGTAATGGTCTCACTTCTGATTTACATGCACAGGCTGTTTACTGAGAAGTGTGCGCTTGTGAGCGCTGGTGGGATTCTCACACATGTGCCTAACTCCTCCCCCTCCCTGCCTCCCCCTAATGGGAGGGAGGGAGGGAGGGAGGGAGGGAGGGAGGGAGGGAGGGAGGGAGGGAGGGAGGAGGACTGGAGCCTTTTCTTGTCAGAAGCACGTTTGCGAGCATGTAAACAAGCTCCATTTGGGCGCTAGTGTGATGTTGACTGACAGCACTCGCCGCGGAACGTCAAGCCGCACACCTCGGGTGACCCCAGCTGTGGAAGGGGGTGGGTGGGGGGGTGTTTCAGTCACTACCAATCAAACGGCAACTTTGCCTTTCAGTGAAGCCCGAGGCAGAAAAGCCGAAAATACTGAATAATGATGAAAAGAAAACATGATTCAAAATACACTGCATCAATCCTAGATAATATCATTTAAATATTCTATTGATGTAATCAATAAATTTACTGCAGAATCAACGTCATGCTGTCGCCATAGACCAATTATACAGAGGTTTGTTTTAATTTCACTTTCAATAAAGACTGTTCCCATTTCAGTGACAAATGTGGTGCTGGGATTTATATCCAAGATAACAAATGTATAATAATATAATGACACAAACACTACAGCAACAACAAAGAAACACCTTTGACCATTGCATAGGCACACTAAGGGCACTCTAACGAGACATTGTTCGATAGTGGACTATTGATTTGTTTTAGACGAGGAGAAGGGCTAATGGCTGAGGATGTTGCAATGCTGTTAAGCCCCTTTCACACACACAGTTCCTGCTAAATGACTGGGATAACCTTTCAGGCCGCATTGGGGATTTGCACCATTAACCCATGCAGCTACGCTCAGAAATATTTCCGTCTTGCTCACTTTCACACAGGGCATAGCAATGCCGGGATAGACCGGCCAAGGGCCGGCCCAGCAGATGGAGGTTACGCAAACCTTATGGATGCCAGTCTCCATAAAACTGGTGGACCGAGAGAAGTCCAGTTTCCAGACATTCCTGAATAAATGAGCTTATTTGCAAACAAAATATTCTGCATCGATATTTTAATCGGATCACCCAAAAAGCTTTGATGCGTTAAGGTAAACATCTGCGGTGCCTCGTCTTGGGCGGAGTCTTGTGATTGGATCTCTCGCGCCACGTGAAGGCGTCTCACGTCAGACGGGCGTAACCTGCCGTTACCTGCCTCGCCCGGCAGTGTGGCTGCTCTCATTCACATCAGCCGTACCGGCAGTGACTCGGAATGTTATTAGGTCTTGAGCCTTCTAATTGCCGTCGGAGATTTCCCAGAATATCAATCCCTGTTAACATCCACACATGAAGACCCTCCACACATGAAGACCCTCCACACATGAAGACCATCCACACGAAGACCCTCCACACATGAAGACCATGAAGACCATCCACACGTGAAGACCCTCCACACATGAAGACCATGAAGACCATCCGTGTGGATGAAGCCCCTACACATGAAGACCATGAAGACCATCCACACGAAGACCCTGCACACATGAAGACCATGAAGACCCTCCACACATGAAGACCATGAAGACCCTGCACACATGAAGACCCTCCGCACATGAAGACCATCCAAACATTATCTGGAGCTCTGCAGGGTAAGACTGCATGTGCAAAACGCGCTAGACAGACACAAATGCTAATTGTGGGAGGGAGGTGGTATAGCTAGAGTAATATTGAGTGTGGCATGTGTGAGAGTTTCTTGAAGGCAGGGAGGGGGGGGCGCCACCAGTGTCACCAGTCAAGTACCCCTACTGGGAGCTGGCTCAGTTCAGCTTCTTTTCCTGAGTGGTTCAAGGCTCTATCCAGGAGTGTCAAGCCACCACTGTCAGGCTAACACACACACACACACACACACACACACACACACACACACACACACACACACACACACACACACACACACACACACACACACACACACACACACACACACACACACACACACACACACACACACAGCTGATTAGCAGTTTGAACCTGTCGTTAACCCACACACGCATGCATGCAGGCAGCCAGACAAAGGCACTCTGCTTTATAAACAAGTCCATAGTCCTACTCACAGTAATCCCCGGCTTTCCTCAGTGTTTGAAACAGGATGGGGGAAATCAGGGTTAATTAGCTCAGCCGGCCTAACTAGCCCATAAACCCACCACCAGTCAGTCAGCCCTCTACTCACCTTTTCCCCTCATTAGAAACCCGCTTACACATGAGAAGGATCATAAATAGTAGTGAACTGCACATGGTTTCACACATTATAAACTTCTAGATTATTCTAGATTCCACCTCAATACTACAGTTTATCCAGAGTCCATATTTAAATAACGTGGTGTTAGTGTTTTGCTACCCCAAAAGGCATTCTGTGACTTTAGGCCTTGCTAGGTGGCTTTACAATGCACCCAACCAGTGACCGAACTGAACCTTACAAATTACAGATGGCCCCAGGTGATTCTATGTCCAATCTGCTTCCTGCTCCTCCTCCTCTTGCATCATATACTATCTGCCCGTTAAGCCAGCTGAGCATCCCATCTCTCCTTAATAACCCTGTGCTCCTGTAAAGTACCCTTCACAACCAAACAGAAATAGTTTATCTTAAATAAGCAAGGGTTAGTGATGATACGGTGATACTGAAGAAATGTGTGATTCAGCTGCATGTGGCACGCTATAACACACCTCTATTCTATCTCCCTCTCTACATCGTTTGCTATCCATCTCATCACCCATTATTACCAATAGAAACTGCCCTCTCCAACATTCCATCTACCCCCCATCATCCCTGAGCCCAGTTTCATCCAAGACTTGGGACTAGAGCTGCTTTTATCGGTTTACATTATTTATTGCTGCTGCTCCCGATTTAGACTTTTTTGTCCATATATACGCACATATATACACTAGATAACCATGAGAGATGGACAAACGTTGGGCCCTAGAGGGGAAATACATCAAGCAAGTCCTACAGTCACACATTCACGCACACATCTAATTATAATGAAGGGACAGCAGTCGCTCTGCGGGGAAGCTGTGAGGATGTCCTTGGACACTATTGACCAATCAGAGCCCTGGGGTCCATGGAGGAAATGAGAAAAACCAGGAAGTACAAATCACAGGTTCTGTGAAGCGAGGCTGTGTTTAAATAATCAATGATCTCTCTGACCATGAACCCACTATCAATTACATTAGTCAGAAATGGCCAATAATTAAACAAACGACAGGAAAGAGAGTTAATGGATAAGGGAGAGGGGAAATATCGGTGAAATGTCAAACTGAAATGCTGAAGGTGGAGGTCTAAAGATCCTCTCCCTACAGGATGTTGAAGAACAGAGACAATGCCACATCAATTTAATCAAACATGAAGTCCGTTGTGGGATTACTGTACACACAACTAGGCTCATAGCCACTGTAAGCAAAGACAAAAGACAAACCACATGAGATGAATGTGAAGATTCAGGTTTCCTTTGCGTTGTTGTTACATGTTAGGCAATGTCCAACCATCAAAACATGGGGTTTATTATGTCACTACTCTATAGGCCGTTCATTTTGGAAGGCCGTGAATTATGAGTCGCTTGACGTATAGGTATCACAAGGTAGTACAAGTACAGAGTGTATACGTTTCAAAGGGTTTGATAAATGGTGCAGCCATATTAGTGTCATACGGGCTGTATGTAAGAGGAGATCCACTCTGTGCATCTTACAGTCCTCCTCCCTGCTACTTTACGCCCTATACAGCACTTACACTCAGCTCCAGTTACTAATGGCACACACTCTCAACGTGTGCGTGTGCGCGTGTGTGTGTGTGTGTGTGTGTGTGTGTGTGTGTGTGTGTGTGTGTGTGTGTGTGTGTGTGTGTGTGTACAAGGAAGATGAAGGCATGTCGTGATTGACCGCCAAAAAAGTACAAGGGCTGACATAAAATTAATCATGGTGTGTGTGTATGTGTGTATGTGTGTTGTGTGAGTGTGTGAGAAAGACCTTATCTTCTGAACTGCATAAAATAGAGTTGAACGCCCTTCCGAACTCTAATTTACATAAAGTGCAACACACTAGAAGAAGACACACACAAACCTCACACCTCTATACTTATTCTATCCCTTTAAATACAAAAAGATAATCGGGACAGCACTAGACCCAGACGTGCGCTTCATCGCCATACCTCCTCTTATGAACAAGCACACAGCCGCTCCTGGTCCCCTACCAGTTAACATATAGCCCTACTATATACAGATTCATATGCAGGAGGGTGGAACTAGTGCCTTCGACAGACCCTGGATCAGTGTGTCCCCCTCATGACAGATAACACCCCAAACTCTGGAGGAGCTCATCAGAAACACTAAGTCCATATCAACCAAAAGCTGCATAAGGCATAGTAGTTGCAGCTTGGCAGAATATATTACATTACACAATTTTGACTTGCATTGTGCAGGGCATCGAGGCACAGTACAACCTTTATAAGCAGGGGCATTGTTGTTGTATTACGATGCCAACCACCCACCTACCTACCTGTACGATTTGGGAAAATAATCTAATTGCGATTATTTTGACCAATATTGCGATTTAATGTGCGATTTTTATAATCTATTAAGTTCCTTATGTTGTGTATTATGCACTAAAAAATATATAAATCATTCTTTATTATGAACAACACAACATTGGAAGCAGTCAACATAAAAACTGCTCTTTCCTTTAGGCCAGGCCAATGTGTTGAGATTAATTTATATTATAAACTTCTTTACTTAACTATTGAATTGTAAAATAAAATAAATGAATTGCACTGATTTCCAGTCAGTAACGGTAACAAATCACTTTTATTTTTTTTTTTAATTGCAGCCTTTGCGATTTGCATACCACGTTCTATTACATCGCGATATCGATTTGAATTCGATAAATCGTTCAGCCCTACTACCTACCTCCCTACCAACTACCTACCCACCTACCCAACCAACCTACCTACCGGAATCCTATTTGCATGCAGTGGTGGTTTCATGGAGTTCGTTGCTTCTGCAGAGATGTGTGAGTGAATACAGTATGGGAGCCGTGTCTGTGGTATCTCTGCGTCTTGGTGTGTGTGTACAGCTCAGCCTGGTGATCGGGTTACCATTGATTCTATAAGGCCGTTAGTGCATTTCATCGGCCACTGGGGAAGAATGGATATAAGGGTTTTATTAGAGCCCAAGTACCCATCACACCTTAACCATGCAGTGGGATGGGATTGAATAGGCCCAATAAGCCCGGGGCCATGGTGTGTGTGTGTGTTTGTTAGAATGCCTCAGCCCTCTGTTTGCAATCTCCTTGTCTCAGATACAGGAGCAATTCAACCAAACAAACAAAATAAGCAGTGTGATCACACACACACACACACACACACACACACACACACACACACACACACACACACACACACACACACACACACACACACACACACACACACACACACACACACACACACACACACAGTGCTCAGTAGCTGACAGACATCATAGCATCTGCCTGGGCCGGGGTACAGGCCGGTGACAGGCCTAACAGGCGCTGCTACAGTCTGTATTTCTGTACCACCAACGGTCAGCTCTGCATTCACTCCCCATCTGTTTGGCCTCCCTCGTCTCCCAGTCCCTTATCTCCATAGCCATCACTCAGTCCCGTCTGACATCGGCATTGCCAGACAAATTGCTTTCCTCCAGCAGCCTGTCCGTAAGTCGGACAGACCACCGGTCCCTACAGCTCCCGTCTCATCAGCATCCTCCGCCGGCGTGTAAACAGGGAGCTCTGATGGATGACTGATGATATAACAAGCCACCGACTACACGCCAGCCCACTGTCTCCTTTTCCCTGTGTCAGCCTCTTACACCCTCATCTCCTCCTCCATCTCCTCCTCCTCCTCCTCCTCCATCTCCTCCTCCTCCTTCTCCTCCTCCATCTCCTCCTACTCCTGTGCATGCTCCTATTGCTCCTTTCCCCATGCGAAAGCTGCCGTCCTTCCTCTCTGGACGACTTTGTCCACAAAACGACCCCAGTGTGGCCTCTGTTGCTCCTTCTACTGAAAATGGAGGCCGGAGGTGTGTGTATGTGAGGGTGGGAGAGAGGGAGAGGGGTAGAATGGGAGTGGACAGCAGTGTGGCCGCAGCTCTGTCGAAGAGCGCTGGGGACGTTTTCTTGGCGCACGTTGGGTTGAGTTAGCGCGTCAGGGAAAGGTAGGGGGACAGGAATCAATGCCAGCGACAACGACCAATAAGGGATACTGACAGGGGGAGGGACAGGGTGTGAGAGGAAGGGTTAAAGTTAAGACAAAAGGAGAGATGGCTCGCAGTATAGCAGAAGGGAGGGAGAAAGAGATGGACAGCATCTCCACTCCTGTGCATTTTCAATCAAAATATGTATAATTGGAAATGTGGAGGAGGAGGAGGAGGCAATATTGCCATGCAGCTGGCTATAAATGGCTCATTTGTCACACTATTCCTTGGACACTAGGGTAAAGGACAAACTCACCCACACACACACACACACACACACACACACACACACACACACACACACACACACACACACACACACACACACACACACACACACACACACACACACACACACACACACACACACCTTGGTCATGCTATTGAGCAGAGTAATGGCTTATAGTTCCTCGAATATTGCTGCGGCTGAGGGCGTTCTGCCCATCACAGCGTATACAGTATCGTGGACCAATCACAGCGCACCCCTCCCCTCAAAGACAAGGGCTGATATCGGCAGATGAAAATACACACAATATCATATACTGCTGCTGCAGCCCTACATACAGATATCCCCACACAAACACGCACACACAAGGCTGCAGAGGTGATTGGAAAGCAGCAGTTCTGGAGAATAACACCTTACCCATACTAGAGATAAGCGCTACAGCGCGCCGCAAAGAGAAAGATGGAGGAAGAAGTGGCCGCAGGCTGACTCTCTTCAGTGAGCCCCCGTATTGATTGTCAGACAGTTGAAGGCCAGCAGGCTTTCATGACTGCTACACAAACACACACACACACCAACATGTCTCATACTTTTCCAGTATTGATGCACTGCAAAATGAACTAGACCGGTATTATGAGCTCCAAACCATATGTTTTCAACAGGAGGGGAACCGGACCAGCAGAGCTGTGGATCCCAGTGAACCCATGACTGGTAAACACATTAGTGTGATGTCACTGGGCGAACCTTTTCCCTCCTTATGGTCAGAGACTTGACTCAAGCGCCGATACAGAATCGAGACATGACTTTGGTGCATTCACGCTGAGCCCCGACTGCACATCCACACAGCCACAACCAGGGACTCTATCCTAGAAATGGAAATGGATGTGGGTAACCTTTAAAATCAACATGAGGGCAAACATACCCATGTCTGTTAGTCTCTGTCTGTCATTATGTGAGCGGGGCAATCAGAGAGTGGGATGCATTTCAGCTGATCAAGAGGTTAATTACACCACCACTACACTGGTCTGTTGGATCACATGAACTCCGACTCAAACCGCTGCAACTTGGATACACAACTTAAGCCTTCTGGCTACAGCACGTAAGAGGAATAATCGGACAAGAAAATGTGAGCCTCGGTTTTTGTGTGTGTGTGTGTGTGTGTGTGTGTGTGTGTGTGTGTGTGTGTGTGTGTGTGTGTGTGTGTGTGTGTGTGTGTGTGTGTGTGTGTGTGTGTGTGTGTGTGGTTATTCTTGTCTTTTGTTTCTAAAATCGGAGCACAAGACAAACTATTCATAAGAGACCCTAGCACATAACATGCAAGACATATATAGCAAACACTTCCCCTGGAGACCAGGGAAAGAATGACGAGTGGGAGACGTAAGTCATAATGGCTGTAGGAGCCATACTGGTCACATTGTTGTTCCCGTTCTGGGAAACATGAGAACATATGTTGAAGACTGCTTTGAAGAGACCCATGAGTCATGACTAAAGCTATTTCCCAACATTACTTCAAACTTGAAAGTATTCAGGATAAACTGTTTGGACATAACAGGCTGTTTGCTATCACGCATGTAGAGAACGTGAGATGAGCGAGGCAGAGATGGGATGTAGGCTAAACCAATTAGCGTCCGGCGGCTGTCATGGCTGTCAGTGGATGGCAGGTGTGCCTCCGTATCTAACCGAGACGAAGAGACTTGTGCATAGGCATCTCCCACCCGGGTGCATTGAAACCAACGACCTGTTCAATCCTGTTCAACCGGGACCTTCCCGCTGAGCTCGTGTACAGTAGCACCGCTCCGCGTGGAGTCGTTGACGTGATATGTTGTGATTTAGCTGGGAATTGTATCCTAAAGTGTGCCGCGTTGAGAAGACCGCAACACAATACACACACTCTTTGTCGATACATAGTGTGACATTGTAACGAAAGCAAAACGACTTACCGTTTGATCTTTCGAGTTATTCATCCTCGCGCGCACCAACTCTGGCAAACTGGCAGCTCGTGCGCTGCTTACGCAATGCCCTGTTCTGCCCGGCTCCTCGTCATGACTGCAGTTTGGTCAAACCCTCGTCGAGCATTCATCACACAGGACGCTAGCTCCACGCCGCCTCGGTCCGTGTAATGTCCCAGACGCTTATGTCAGATTTTCCTCGAGAGGTAGATCCGTGACGTGTTGTCAAAAAAGTGCTGGAAAAACTCTCAGAAGTTTTTTCTTTTAATAGTCTAACTAGTGCTACACACAGACACGGTGCTTAACTCCTGAAAGGCGGCTGTGGGGTAACGGTTTTGAAAAAGACAATAACCCGCACTGCATTCAACCACGCAGAGCCTCCGGTGCTTCGATACAGAAGCACACTAAAGCTTTCCTCAAGATTGACCGTCTCTCAAGAACCAACCGAAAGGCTTTGGTGAGGAGGCGGGTGTCCGCGACTTAAAATCCAGGCTCTTTGCTCACACACAACACGCGTGTCATTCAATGTAGGCTACAGTATTTCAGTTGAGACTAAAATGAGCTCTCTTTCTCTCTGAGTCTCTCCAAGTTTCTCTCTATCCCTTTGTTTATCTCTCAAGACCAATTCTCAATTATTTAAAAAGACGTCTTTTTTTTTGCATAACAAAATGCATCTTTATATTTGGACACTTGCATTAAACCTTGCATATCTTATAAAGCTTAGAATTTCTTGACATCTTTACTTTGGTTGATGAATATATAGAAAGGCAGTAATAGTAATAGAATAAAACCAGTTTGGCTGAATCTAACAATAGACCTACACAAAAAGGACATCACCTACAGGTTACACACTTGGGGTGACAGACTTGTATACAATAATCCTCTGAATGCATATCATTTGCATACGCTTTAGAATAAAGTGATCTATTCTTGTCTTCACTTCAACCACTTGACCTAGTATGTTCAAGATAGACAGATTTGGAGTATTTCCCCTGCCATGGCCCGTGTGTAGTAATTGGTGCACTCCACAGTGAAGCACTTTTTCCCTTGACACTTGAAATGAACTGCAGGTAGAGACGGAAAATGCAGCTGAGCCAAACGGTAAAAGAAATCGGTTTGGATTTATCAGTCACAACAATATTTATATTGGTATTTAGTCATTTGACTATAGGTAAATCTCCAAAACACCAAATGATGAAAAATAAAACACATTCTCACATAGCCTCACTCTAGTCCGCTGGGGATAAGTTATAATGAAAATACCATTCATTCATAATACCTCAACAAAAATCGATATCCAGAATCTGTTGTTCTTGGCTGAGCACTGAAGACAGGAAGAGGAGGGAGACAGCAGAGGAGCAGTGGGAGGATGGGATGGTATTAGGGGAGCTGGGGTGTGTGTGTGTGTGTGGGGGGGGGGGGGGGGGGGATGTATCAGAGAGAGCCTGGGCATGCTTGACGTCGTATGAACAGCAAAAGGGCAGCCGAGAGACCCCACTACCAGGCGATTGAATGGTACGTCTATCAAAGGACGCAGCAGTCCACCCCTGTGGATACAATGGTGGCCGAGGAGGAGGGAGGGAGGGAGGGAGGGAGGGAGGGAGAGAGAACGCTTTGTCACTGTAACCGCTTCACCGCAGCACGCTGATGCGACTCCCACGTGCAACGGTAGAAGGGGCCAACCGGTCAAGTGCCGACAGCTCTCTCTCCTCATCTCTGTCTCTCTTCCTCTCCTCCATTGCTTATAGTGCTGTACATATCCCACTGATAATCAGATTGCGGTGTCACTAGCAGCGAGGAGCTGGTATCTCCCTGGCTGATGGGGGACAGGCAGGAGATATACCTTCAGTGGATCATCCATCAAACATTTTCTAAAAGTAGAACAAAATAACATTCATGTACAAAATAGAACATTCCAGGGAAAACACATGGAAGCCAATGAATATAACCAGTACACATACTTATCTTAATGCCTCGCGTAAGCATGATTCACACCCAAATAATTCACAGACAGTCATGAAAACTCTTAACTCTCGTCGTTAACAGACTGAGGGGCGTGGAGGAGGGCAGCGAAAGGCATTGACCAAATTAGGATCAAAAATAATCTCATTCCTGCGTTTCCGCAGAATCACAACAATATGATGCTAGCATACCCCGGGGGGACAAGAGGCGGAAACGATAGCCATCCGTTTCGGCAGTGGGAATGCATGACGTTCCTCTGGATGATGAGACACATTCCTTGAAGCTGTCAGGGCTTCCCATCGAGGGGGCATCAGCAGCTTCCTATTGAGTCACTAGAACAGGAGCTTGTTTCCTCCACAAACTTCCTGTCCATGCTATACTGGGAACCAACACCCTGGGTGATTCTCTTCCTCCGCACACACACTGGAGACACAGAGGCGCTGTTTCCCCTTCTTTCTGTTGCTTTGCACAGGTCAAATATGACAGACTGATGCAGTCTGTCATATTTGGGTTATGGGTTCACCTACTGCCTGTAGTGGTGTCAACCATAGACTGGATGAAAGTGAAGAAGAACTGAAAAAGGAAGAAAGAAAGTAAATCCTTGATGGACACACCTAATGACATACCGTATGAAGGCCATCTCTGTCCTGTGATGACCTACAGAATAGTTTCGAGCAAAGGGTCTCGGCCAAGTAGGCGTATAAAGGGACACAAACCCAATCAGCCTATCAGACCTAATTGGAATACAATGCCACGTTACACCAGGGACAAAAATGCATATTGACTTAAAGGGCTTTAATATAATTTGAATAAGAGAGTAATATTGTCTTTTAGTTGGTCTCTCTCCTCCCTCGTCTCTCTTGTCAAACGCACAAGTTATCTCCAAAAGTTAAGTTTCCATGACCGGCACCTCACTCTGACCCAAGCCTCTGACCTTAAAGTAATGGCTCTGACATCATCTGGCTGCAGGGTTTGCTCCGCTGAGCTCATCCCAGTGAACTAGGGAGGTTGTGTTACATGGAGCTCTATGGAAAGGACCGGGAGGCGGACAACACTCCCAGTCATGCCTCTCAACACCTCACACAACAACAAGGGGCCCCTTTCACCAGCCCTGGCTCCCATCCCTAGCCCAGTCAGAGGCCCCAGTCCCAGCTCCGAACCATCTAGGTTTCCCCCTCTGGGACTTAATGCTACTCCTTAGTATTTCGTTTTTCCACAACATCGCCATCCATCATTGCACAAGGCTTGTATCTTCACACACGGAGGTCATTCAACAGCAAAGCAGCCCCCATCATATCAGAGGTTGATGATATAGTAAATTTGTAATATAGCATCTCAGTACTCGCTAGGACCGCGGAAACGAAATGGCCTCACCTTTGGTGCACACATGGAAGAGTGAGGTGTTCCACTGCTATACAACCTAATTTGAATAAATTACAAAGCTTCACATTCATTTGAATTATAATATATGGGCAATTATCGTGCCGTTATTTGCCCATCTCATTAAAATGGTGCGAATATTCAAGTAGAAGAGATGTAACAAGATTTGGTTTTGAAGAAAATAGTCATCTTCTTGTCCTTGGTAAAAAGCAGACAGCACATTCATCAGATCACCAGTCCTCTAAATGTTGACAGACTGCACATACACACTAAACACACACACACTAAACACACACAACCCCCAGTGAGATTTGTGCATGCATACACACATCACTCGCCAGGTCTCCTGCAGTTCTCAGTAATTCAATGAGACAATCTGGCATGCTCACAAATGCACCTTTGCTTTTCTACGAGCGCACACACACACACACACACACACACACACACACACACACACACACACACACACACACACACACACACACACACACACACACACACACACACACACACACACACACACACACACACACACTCTCTCTCTCTCTCTCTCTTCAATGGAGTGTACATTAGGGGAGGGTTTGTTTGAATAGTTGTTATTCTACTGGTACAAGCCTTGTTGTTTATACTCCATCATCACCCTACTCTTGCATCAAAGGCATTAGGAGTTCAAACGCAGATGCTGCGAAATATAAACCGGCTCCTCCTACACATTGAAATAACTCAGTAAAGCAATGTTACTTAATCCCAAGCAATTAGCTTTGTTATTGAACCATAAAAACACATACATCTACAAGCATTGCCCAGATTATGATCTCCAACTCATTCAAACGGAGCACACACACCCATAAATTACAACCACATGTGCTTACGAACAAATAGACACGCACCACCACAATAACAAATATATTTTTGAACACAAAAAAAAAACCTTTGTATAAAAAGAGAATTAATTGATAGCAATGCATCTACAATGCATTTTCACATCTTTTTTAATTTTAATCCTGGCGTGACTTGGTTTAACATATAACCAGAAGCCTTTTGACAACCTAAACACTGTTTAATATGATGCGGTTTTAATTGGAAAGCAAATGCCTCTATGAAGCACTGGCCTCTGGGAATATGAATTTCTGCACTGTACTGCAAAAGGATAAACTGCAAGCCCCACAGAGAGAGGCTTGCAGAGGCTGCTGGTGTAAGCAGGAAAATAAATAGACAAGGATAAAGACAAGGTGACGAGGAGTGCGGAGATGAAACAGAATGAAGAATGGCCGCCGGGCAAGGTAAGAGGAGAAAGCAAGAGACAAGGATAGCGGGTAAGAGATGTGAAAATAAGAAAGAAACTGAATGGATAGGAAGCTAAACTGAAACCACAGAGTCCAGGGCAAATGATAAACCAAGCGCAAATAGCCGCTTGCGTTTCACGGTTTCAAGGTCTTGGCTGCTGTTTGTCAAAGGAAGCTGGCTGAAGGGGAAGCATTTGACTGGTTCCTGCTCACACAGAGTGGCTATTCAGATCAGACCTGCCCCAATTCAGCCTGCTGTGCTGGCTGGTACTGAGGACTGAGACGAGGGGTGGAGGAGAGGGAGAGAGAGGGAGTCAGAGACGGAGACTTAGACTGGGATGAGGACATGGACAGGAATAGGGACAGGGGCAGGGTGAGTGACAGGGACAGGGACAGATCCGGAAATAGAGAGAGAAGGAAAGCACCATAAAAGCGAGAGGGCGAAAAAGCGAGATTAAGCGAGTGAGTGAGAGAAAGAGAGACCATGCATGGGTAAGGGGGGAGTTGGCTGGCCGCGTGGGGTCTTAGTTTGATCTTAAGCAGGTGAGGCAGAAGACTACAGGAGCAGTCCAGAACTGGTACAGTGAGGAGCCTGGGAGAACAGAGTGAGAAATGCTTGAGGATTAGGACTGAAAACATTTAGAAATAGTCCCAGTGGGAAAATGTGGTGGTGGAAGCGTGGGTGTATGAGTGAGTGAGTGAGTGAGTGAGTGAGTGAGTGAGTGAGTGAGTGAGTGAGTGAGTGAGTGAGTGAGTGAGTGAGTGAGTGAGTGAGTGAGTGAGTGAGTGAGTGAGTGAGTGAGTGAGTGAGTGAGTGAGTGAGTGAGTGAGTGAGTGAGTGAGTGAGTGAGTGAGTGAGTGAGTGAGTGAGTGAGTGAGTGAGTGAGTGAGTGAGTGAGTGAGTGAGTGAGTGAGTGAGTGAGTGAGTGAGTGAGTGAGTGAGTGAGTGAGTGAGTGAGTGAGTGAGTGAGTGAGTGAGTGAGTGAGTGAGTGAGTGAGTGAGTGAGTGAGTGAGTGAGTGAGTGAGTGAGTGAGTGAGTGAGTGAGTGAGTGAGTGAGTGAGTGAGTGAGTGAGTGAGTGAGTGAGTGAGTGAGTGAGTGAGTGAGTGAGTGAGTGAGTGAGTGAGTGAGTGAGTGAGTGAGTGAGTGAGTGAGTGAGTGAGTGAGTGAGTGAGTGAGTGAGTGAGTGAGTGAGTGAGTGAGTGAGTGAGTGAGTGAGTGAGTGAGTGAGTGAGTGAGTGAGTGAGTGAGTGAGTGAGTGAGTGAGTGAGTGAGTGAGTGAGTGAGTGAGTGAGTGAGTGAGTGAGTGAGTGAGTGAGTGAGTGAGTGAGTGAGTGAGTGAGTGAGTGAGTGAGTGAGTGAGTGAGTGAGTGAGTGAGTGAGTGAGTGAGTGAGTGAGTGAGTGAGTGAGTGAGTGAGTGAGTGAGTGAGTGAGTGAGTGAGTGAGTGAGTGAGTGAGTGAGTGAGTGAGTGAGTGAGTGAGTGAGTGAGTGAGTGAGTGAGTGAGTGAGTGAGTGAGTGAGTGAGTGAGTGAGTGAGTGAGTGAGTGAGTGAGTGAGTGAGTGAGTGAGTGAGTGAGTGAGTGAGTGAGTGAGTGAGTGAGTGAGTGAGTGAGTGAGTGAGTGAGTGAGTGAGTGAGTGAGTGAGTGAGCGAGCGTGTGTGTGGTGGCGTGTTTGTTGAGGGGCAGGGGGTTGAGGAATGATCTGATACAAAACGGCCTTCATTCACTACGCCTCAGGAACATTGCACCACAACTCTGGCCCACGCTGCTCGGTTGGGTCAGAGCCAGACAAGACAAACAGACACACGTTTAAAGTCATTGAGATATAAACACTGATGTGCACACATCAGCCAGACCTTAATGGAAAGAGTACTGGTAGAGAAATTATTAATACCCCTCACAAAGTTAGTGGACTACTCCTGCGAAATACACGCACACACACACACACACACGATGTATGCAAACACACACACACACACACACACACACACACACACACACACACACACACACACACACACACACACACACACACACACACACACACACACACACACACACACACACACACACACACACACACACACACAGAGAAGCCCAGCAGGGTGCCGTGTGCAATGAAGTGACCCGTTGTGGAGGAATGCGTGTTGGCTCGGGCTGGGCTGTGTACTCTGGATCGCCTTGGACCTAATGCTGTTAGCTTTAGCAAACCTGATGCAGGACCGCACGGGCCCGCGTGGCTTAGGTTACCAAAACAACCTGCAACTGAACCAACATACAGACGCACCACGTATGCACAATTCTTTAGGGATAGGGCGAGCAAGAGGGAGAGACGGACACACACACTCACAAGCGCGCAGACACACACACAAGCGCGCACACACAAGCATACACAAGCGCACACACACACACACACACACACACACACACACACACACACACACACACACACACACACACACACACACACACACACACACACACACACACACACACACACACACACCTTACCCCAGTGTTCGATATAAATGTGGGTATGAGGACAATGATGGACGAGCAAGGGTGAATTATTAAATTGTGAACAAGGAAGGAAGGAGGGAGCAGGGTGAAGACGTGGCGTCGGTGGGGGGGCGGGGGGGGGGGTAGCAGAATGTATGGACTAATAGAGGAGCGGAAGGAACAAGGAAGCCAGGCAGGAACAGAGATAGCCAAGACAAGAATGGAAGAAAGGGAGCGTTTTTCATAGAGTCCAAGTGAGAAAAGATTAGGAACAGAACGGGGGGGTGGACTGTGTGGGGCCGTGAGCAAGCAAAGAGACCTGGCTCTTTGCTGAACCCCTCTACCTAGAATAAAGAGGATCCATTTTGACATCCAATATTACCATTAAAAACCCTTGAGGTGAATTGACTTACAGTCCTGACATTCACGCCACGTTCACTCTGTGTCTGACGCATGGGTAATGCAATCCGAGTGGCCTGAAAAGTTGAACATTTCTCAACTTTTTGACGCAGGCAACGGCGCCGACTGAACGGATTGAACCACAATGCATTTCGAGAGCGGCCCATGAGAGGTCAATGAGATCCTTCGACGGACTTGTACAGTGTGAACGGGGCGTGAGACAGGGATTCATTGGTTTGGATGCAGCCTTCGCCCGGTGAACACAGACTCAACCCTCTCTGTGCTTCCTCTATATAAGATGATGTACTCTGTGTGCTCAGGGACATTATGAATTGCCGAGACAGCGTAATCTTATCATAGACAAATGTCTGCGGGTTCCTCCAGTGACTCCCGCTCAATTATTTATTTATTTAACTTCCATTATGTTTTGCGGTATTTTTTTACATCTTGTGTAATGTATGACATTTTAACTTGTATTTGCTTTTGTACAGCGGCCACACACTGTGCTCCACACGGGGTTACGCTCCTACAAACCCAATTATAACCCTGCAAAATGGATTCATCTTTCTCAAGCTGTCTTTGATTTCTTATTCCCAAATATTGTTTTAAGGTAGTTATTTCAATACTTTACAAAGCTACTCATTAAATAAACCTAGTAACCTGGAAGTATGCAACATGTAGCATGTAGCAGTAGCAGCAGCAGCAGTAGCAGCAGCAGCAGCAGCAGCAGCAGCAGCAGCAGCAGCAGCAGCAGCAGCAGCAGCAGCAGTAGCAGTAGCAGGCTAAAGTGTCTAAGCCAGGTGAATGATGCCTAGAAAAACAGCCGCAACGCATCAGGCTGGAGTCATTAACAGTCACAACAGTGAACACAGGGCGCGGGTCCGAGCGGTCTGAACCTGTTGCCCAGGACGGACACCACCTTCAGAAATACCAGCCGAAAGAAAGCCGAAGCCAACGGCATTCGAGACATCCAGCGATCGGTGGAGCCACGGCGGCTAAGTTTAGTGGGCTGGGAGCGTGTGAGAGGTCAAACATCACATGAGGGGGGGGGGGGGGGGGGGGGCATTGTGACCACTTTAACCTGACCCTCCACCCCCGCCTGCCCCGCCGCCCCCTCCCCAAACCCTCACTAGCCTGAGCTCACAGCCCAGTGGCTCCAAGGCTGGACGGGACGTCTGATGTAAACGTGCCAGACAGTGTCTTGGTGGTCGCACTAGAAACCCAGAGCCCGTTAAATAGATCAATAGAGGTCAATAGGTCAATAGATATTTAACACCAGTTGTAGTTAAGTTCCTCTAAATTCATAGGTTTTGCTGAAACTTCAGCCTCACACAACATTAGCGAGATAAGCACACAATATATGAAATGTTAAGCAATGTGCAATGATAGAATAGCAAATGATTGCACGATCTTGTGTAATGAAAACAGTCGCAATGATATTGGATGAACTTCAGGACTCTTTTAAACATCTTATGTGGTCCACATTTGACTGTGACCGAGCCTTGATCTGGGTAATCTAGTCAGGTCCATCCAGGACACAGACACTAGTCAGGAGGATATAATTAGACCAGGCCCAAACTGTCCTTCACGCATTCCCCAGTCATAAGCGGACTGAAATACAGAAAGTAGCACCAACGAGACCAATGCAGCTAAACAGAAAGCGACCAATAGGAGGCCACGAATGACGAAAATGTTGACGCAAGAGTAGCCTTCAATGTCATATTTCTTAGAGGAGGGCATTTGCACTCTAGGGCTTCCAGAGAGTGGCCATGTATAACATAGATAGTATACATCAAGGACCTCTGTGACTGCAGTACGGAGGGGCTGGGCGAAGCGAAACCGGGAGGGAGAGAGGGGTAAGGACTAGGGGCCTGGGAATGTCGGACACAACTTTCCGGACCCCTAGAGACAAGACACACTCACTGAGCCATGAACCTTCTCCACACTATGCTGGTTTAAATCCGGTCAGAGGCTTAACAGGAAACTGTGTGTGTGTGTGTGTGTGTGTGTGTGTGTGTGTGTGTGTGTGTGTGTGTGTGTGTGTGTGTGTGTGTGTGTGTGTGTGTGTGTGTGTGTGTGTGTGTGTGTGTGTTTCAGCGACATTAAGCGTCTCCCAGTGGGAACCACTTACTACACATGACCATTTCCTGCTTCCCATCAGCCCTCTCTCCGAGAGCCGGCTGCTGAGGAATCCGGCGTCACAGGAGGCCAGCGGCTTCACACCACATGTCCGAGGAAGACGTTTTTTCTTTAAGTGGCTGATTTATTGGGCGCGCAGGAAAGAGGGGTGCGGACGAACAGATGTAGACGCAAGAATGCAGCAATTCATTTTATAAATGGACTTGTTAAAACATGAGCAGCCAAGAACAGACTTCTCCCTGTGACTGAACGAATCGCAGAATTGCTGTCTCTCTTTCTCCCCATCTCCCTCCCTCTGACACTGCAATTATACATTCCTGGGCTAGGCCAGACCAAGGCTCACCTCTTGTATGTGAAGGTGTGTGCGTGTGCATGCGTGCTTTCATGCGTGCAAGCATGCGTGTGTGTGTGTTTTGCGTGTCTCTCCCCTGTAAACCAGGGGGGGGAACAAGGGTTTACAATGTAATAACTTGTCATCCTGATGAACCAACAGCATATTTATGAAGAGGCCCCGAGCGAAGACCTCCAAAGACCGCAAACCTCTCTCTGCAAACACAGGCTGGAATTACAGTTACACAGCGGGCGAGTGTAACCCCCGGCGGAGACAAGGAATCTCTGTCCGTTCCCCTCCCGCCCAGGTAGAGGAGGGGAGAAGAGAAGGAGAGAGAGAGGGCGAGGAGGGGCATGTTAGGGTAGTGAGCGAGCGGTGAGAGAATCCGAGCAAGTTTTCATCAATTCATCTGCTGAGACTGGGAGGGGGTCCCAAGGCATGAGCAGCCTCACGTAGAACCATGATTCAACTATATCTCCTCAACCATAAACCTGCCAGCAGCCCACCAGTGTACAGCCGCAAACTGCTCCTTCAGGGCACTGCCGGAAGACAAATCTCTTCTTTTTGATTACTTGTGGGCGATGGCGTGATTAATCTTCTGCTTTATACAGGAAGTCTGCTGGAGGTTTTTAGCTGAGCAACCTAAAACTCAAGTCACCATGACAGGGAAAATTAACCTTTACATTTTTCAAGAGCCACACATTTAAATAATGGTTAAAAGTGATGCTAATCCGTTTACTGGACGGCGCTAAACTAGGAGCACGCCACAACATGTGTTTAAACCAAACACATGTTTCCAGGTTTGCCCTGCTGCTAAAGTGACAACTTAGCAGCAGGTAACAACAACAACAACACCAACACCAACAACATTGTGGCCATTCCAGAGCTGTGACCTCGTCCAGGGAGAGAAAGGCGGCTTTGTGACACAGGGGCTGATGAGATGATTACGGGCTGATTGACTGTTGGCCAGGGAACCTCGTGAAGGCCACTTGGCCAGAGTCCAGCGAGCCAGTGGGGGGAGGGGGGCGAGGAGGGGGGGGGGGGGGGGTTGGGGGGCGAGGCGGGAGGAGGGGCTGGTGGCGCTCCAGCAGGGGGGAACGACACTCTCACATGTTGGCAGGCAGAACAAAAGAAGCCTCAGTCAAGTTCAAACGGGTGACAATGTGGATGTTGTCTCTGCCGAAATAAATACAGAGAACTTTGACTCCACAAGCTATACACGGCGTACCGTTTTAGGCATTTGGTGCAGACAGGAGCGAGATATTACAGAATAGAGGTTTCACAAGCCTAACAGCCAAACTGCTGAGGGACAATAAAAGGTATGGGTTGTATCAACTCCTGAGCCGAGGTCTGGGTCCCAGAAGAAGAAGGAGGATCATAGTGGAATTTGTGTTGTTGCCAGTGAGATGGAAACCGCATGCCATTGACACCCTTAACCCTCAACAGCTGTGCCGCTCACAGCCAATAGTTTGTTCGTTCTTTGGGCCAAAAGGAAAAGCTGCTTATTTTTTCGTTTGATATATCTGTATCATTTCCAATATCCACATGTAGAAGTATTCTCCACCTGTCTGCAAACGCCACATGATTCCACTTTGGATTTTTTTTTATGGAAAAAAAACCCTGGGAATTTTTGATAGGATTTTTAATTTAACCTCTGCCATGAATAATCAACATAATGCCTTTTAGTCAATCTCTCTTTGGACACACACGCACGCACGCACGCGCACGCACGCACACGCACACACACACACACACACACACACACACACACACACACAGCTGTGGACTAGATGTTTGGACTGGGATGAGGGGGGGAGGTGTAATGGATGGGAGAGATGGGGCATGCTTATTGTTGTCTGTTTGTCACTAACGGATGATCCATCTGTAGTGGATATCCCCACTGGGGAAACCCTGAAAGCTTGATCCCTCAGATTACCTCTACAAGCTCCCAGTAAACGCCCCAACTCACCACCTCACAGCTGTCAGTCAGAACCCTGCAGATTAAGGACACGGCTGAAAGGGAGATCACTGTACTTGAAATCGCACTATGCAACTCTTTATATTATTAGAAACATCCCTGAAAAACAAAAAACACACGTATTCATCACACCGGGTTTCTTCTCTATAAATAAGATTGGCGCAAATGGAGAAAACAATCGAGCCGCAATGAAAAGTTAGATATTACAATCCCAAGTATCTTTGTGACTGTGTCTTTCCTTTCTGATTTCACATAAATCATATGCAAGTGTTACGCTGTTTTAAGATACCACACTTCGGACGTGATGAAGCGAGTCACGAACAGGACTGAAACTGAACCAACAACAAAACAAACAGTGAACGCAACGTGGCCAATTACCTGCAAGCTGAGGGCGATCTGACGAATGTACATCATATTTAGATCCTCCAAGATCCATAGTTTTTCTTCCATGTTTGCAAACCTATCAATTGGCATCCTTTGGTGAGATAACGGCAAGTCGCACAGGACTTCGAGTCAAACTGAGGAGCAGTCAAAATCCACCGGTACTGGAACAAAAGTTCATGATCCACAATGACAACACGTCAAATTGTTCATCTGAGGATCGCAGCACCACGAATGATCGCAGCGTTGTTTGAGTGTCAATAAATCCACATGCGCCCGATTCAAATCCAACCCCCAAAAGAGAGTCCTCCTTCAGCGTTTCTCTGGCAGGGAAAGCCTCCTGGGTTCAACTGTAAACCTGAAATCCTACTAAGCGTCTCGGTTCACTTTACTCCGGTCAACAAAGGACCTCTTAAACACCCACAGTTAACCTCCTCCTCCTTGGCAGTGGCAGGGGGAATGAATGGTCCTCTTTAAAATGCAGTTATTTTCTTTGTGTACTAGTGTCGTGATTGTGAATGCCTTGTGTCCGCTCTGTGACAAGACCTCTCCACAAAAGGGCATCGCCTCCTCCGCGGGAGTGTTCAGTGCTACAACCGCTCCACTGTGTGCGCTCCTGCGCCCCTGCGCCGACCCAGCCCACAGACCCACGGACCCACCCGGGGCGGCGCGGAGACTCGCGCTGGATTAACCCCTACAAAGCGCCTGTGGTAATGGTAATGACCTAAAAAAAGAAAGGGAAAGAAAAAAAAACCGGCAGCAGACTAGACGCCCCTGCAAATAAACAAACAGCAAATAGCACAGCGGCAAAGACGCATGACGCTTTGGGTTATTTTTCTATTCCTTCCTTCAATTGCATGATTACAAAGCAGCTAAATGCAGACTAAGTGAACAACAAAGGGGAAATAAAGCAGCGAGTCAAATGGTTGATTAGATTTTATGAATCACTGTATTTTATAGCAGGCTTACAAGGCTTCATGGGCTTACGTGTTATATTGCTTATTTTAATTAATAATTTACGTCTAGCAGTTCCACACCCCAGCCAAAAAGAGAGCCCAGTTGTACTAATTGGCTGGATTTTGCCAGAAGCTCCCTATCTTTAATGAGATATAAACAAACCCATCTGCTATCGAGCCCACTCCTAGTATCTTGGAATGAAACTGAGTCAAGTTCATGTTTGTGGTTGAAAAGCTAAATAAGTGTTGAACGATTCTTGTAGGTTACTTGGAGCCATCTGTGGGGCTGTAGTCCTATAGAGGCGATTGTCTTTTCTTCTTTAAAAACAAACAATAGACCTTCAATTGATTCTCCAAGACGTCCCCTAAATGCCTTTTAAGTGGAATGTGTATAAATCGGAATCCGTTGTGTCCCGAGGGTAGATAGATGAACAATCTTCAATACGAGATGGCTATTAGCTCATCATTGATACAGGGCACGTCTCACAGCGACTCTGCAGCAACACATCATAATCAAACGAAATTTACCTTGCAGTCACATTTAATTTGATGCAAAGTATGTTAAGCATGCGAGACATATCGGGCAGCCAATAACAATCATTAATAATCGCCCAACTCGTTTATTCTTCTTTATATTATGCCAAAAATAATACAAACACATTTGTATACCAAGGCTGAACATGGGTTTATTAAACCCTGATTTATTAAACTACTAGTCATCATTTCTTGGTGCTGAACATCAGGGGGAAACCGCACTGAGGTCACTCCCAGTGGGCGAACCATAAACATGGATGAAAACAACCATTATCTCAGCAATGACAGGGAGGGCCGGCCCGACACAGATCACTGTTGTTAAAGCCGGGGCCCCACCAGGCGCCTGCCAGGGGCCCGATCAGGAATCCACTCAAGATCAGTGGTCACCAGCCAGGTCCGACAGACAGCTTTATGACGAGGTTATATGGTGATGATGATGGCGTGCTGGGAGATGTGGTGGCTAACGGACATGTCAGCTAATGGACGACACTGGGAGAGGAGGGAGACCAGTACAAGCCAACCTCACGTCAGAGGTTAGATCACAGATCAGGGGAGATTGCCTTTTCCTCAGTTTTTGTCTCTTTAAAGAAGCAGAGAAAGGATATGAGAGTGAGTGGGAGACAAAGTGAGAACGAGAGCGTTATAATAACTGCCCTGCCCCGACCGCTGAACCCGTGGCCCCTGTTGTCCCCCCCCCCCCCCCAGGCTCAGGTCAGCGCTTCAGAGGACCTATGCTAGTAGGAGCGCTTTACAATCATACCCATTGATCCATGTCATTGTGGAGGAATACTTTGATTCCGGTGGAACCCATGTGCTGGCTGGGACCCAAATCAACCACAGGCAGTATCTGTGATGTGATTGACTGCTTGTTATTGTGGTCCCACGAGTCTGCATCCTCCTATCAGCTTTTGAAATGCAGTGGATAAGATGTGAATAAATAAACAAACAGTCGGCCTCAATCCATTAACAAAGCAGTTCATTAGGAGGTGTCAGACATCGTTTATGTCAGGCCGTCTGTCTACAGCGGACTGGATAAAATCATTTGAATGAAATAATTTCTTCATCAGGGTATCCTTCTAGGACCTGCCACCGCAGGGGAGATGCAATCACACACACACACACACACACACACACACACACACACACACACACACACACACACACACACACACACACACACACACACACACACACACACACACACACACACACACACACACACACACACACAGTGAGATCCCAGGAGATGATCTGGAGATGTGCATGCAAATGCAAATGGATACACTCACATGCATAAGGGTTTACAGGGCACAATAAAAAAGGTAATTTAACTGTTGAATGAACTTTTTATCCTTTGGCCCTGAACGCCAACAGCCTAATCCTGGTAACCGCGGGCTCCGAGCTAAAGGTCAAAGCGGTCTCTCCCTGCGGTGGGGCACGCAGAATGACAGAGGTGGAGAGAGCCCATCGGAGAGAGAGAAAAACGCCCCGAGCCAGAGCAGACCCAACCAGCGCAGCCCCAGGCCACAACAAAGGACCTAGGCTGACATCTCCTCTCAGAATACCAGCTCCACCCACCACACTGGCCTCCACCCGCCACACAGGCCTCAAACGACCGACTGGTGCCGGTGCCATCTAAACACGGCCAGCGTGCGTAAACAAGACAGCAGAAACACACACACGATGTCATGGACTTGTAATAGCAGGTACATGCTTAGACCACATGCATGTGCACACACACTCCTGCAAACACACACACACACACACACACAAAGTGTCAAACACACACACTGGACAAAACTGTGAGCACAGAAGAACAGGATATGAAGACCGTCTCTAATTTTTCCATCTGCAGCAGGACAAGATGTGTCCGATCATGATTTAGTAACCCAATAACTCCTCCAGTCCTGTACCTCACACAGAGAAGAGAAATAGTAGGACTCAAGACAATGTAATGAACTCCTCTTTATTTATGGAGCTCAACTCCAAATCCCCAATGAATTTAACACAAGAGAGGTCGAATAACGTTATAGCAATCACTGACAAATTTTATACAGCAGTTTTAGATAGATATCGTAAAGTTAGTTGAAGAGCAGAAGCAAAGAGAGTGCTTCTGAAAAGTTAACCAACTGAACTACAGACTGGCTTTAACACGCACACACACACACACACACACACACACACACACACACACACACACACACACACACACACACACACACACACACCCAAAGTAGGCCACACGTCTGCGACATCAACAACATCCCAACTCCTCAATGACACGGTCGTGCTACAGCCGCCGTTTGGTAACCAACACCTGGTCGCCACGGTGACATCACCGCATGATGCGGTGTGAAACCAGACGTATGCGCCGAACTCCTCCCCCCCGCTACCACCCCTGAGGACGATCCCTCCCTCTGTTTTATAATCCATGACATATGGCTGCAGACAGCTATATAGTTATAAATCAGACTCAGCAGGCAGACATGTGATGACAAGTCAAATCTCGTCCCAGCTCTGTTTGGGACCTTGTTATTTGCAGGGTCTTCCAAGCGGTTACGTGTGACTGATCGGAATCCCAGCCACCATATGACACAAGACGGAGATTGTCTAAGATTGTCTAAGATGTTCGGAATGTGCCTGTAAGGTACCATCCAGCAGGACTAGTGCTCTGTTGGAGTCACAGGTCTCGGTGATGCTCTATTACAGTTCTAAATCGTGGCTGACTTCTTTATTTTACCACGACTAATCATTGAGAGTTGCGTTATGGCCATTATGGGTGAGCTTCCAGGATCATCGAGACAGGTGATTGATGAGGTGGAATAACATAGCAATTAAAAAAGAAAATTCAGTCACCACCATCTCTCTAACACACACACACACACACACACACACACACACACACACACACACACACACACACACACACACACACACACACACACAAACACACACACACACACACGCACACACACACGCACACACACACGCACACACACACACACACACACACACACACAATGAAATACACACACGCACAAGTAGCAATTATTTGGCATTTTCCAATTATCATTTGGCTCATCAAACCATTCTGGCTGGAAGGTTTGATGAGTGAGCATTCAACGGAAATTTTAATGAGCTTATTAGCAGATTCATCTACATTGATTTCCCTCACTCTACTGGATCGCCGGGTCTGCATCATATCTCTCTCATCATCAGATTACTACAGCATGATATGTGAGCATCTAATAAGCAATGGCGCCCTCTTCAGGAAACACCGGAGCAGTAGCAGATGGTAGGGGTTTATTTGTGTCACACACGCACACGCACACACACACACACACACACACACACACACACACACACACACACACACACACACACACACACACACACACACAAAATGCAAAGCAGCAAAATTCTCAATCAACAAACTAAAGACCATGTCTAAAAAGCAAAAACAATGCAGCAGCACTTGGCCACACATCGTCTCCAGGCCCTCAACGGTGGACAAACACATTAAAACGCACGACAATTCAAGGCCCGAGTAGGCAGGAGGGCTGGCCTCCTATGGATCAAGCACGCACACAGACACACTCACAGCCACCCACAGGCACCCATCTGCCTTCCCAGAGTCAACAACTGTCCTACAAATGCAAAACAGGGTGCGACATAGCTGCTGGATGATACACTGTGGGCCCCGGCCTGCACTCCACAAATAGCACGAGGAATAGACAACCGGGGCTGGGACCAGAATGGAATCAAGATCAGGCCAGGGATATTCAGACGGGGCCGAAGAATCTAATGGTGTTGGCCTCCCATCTTAAAGGTTTTGGGTTTGATCCCCAATTTCTGCAGCCTACATGTAGGCATCCTAGATTGCCCCATAACCCCAATCTGCCTTCTTTAGGACCTGTATTTGAATTCCCTCTATTGTTGGTTCACTCTAATGATAGTCGCTAATGGATGTTTGCTAAATGACGAGGCAAATTAGTAATAAACATAAATAAACACCAAACACCTTATATCTCGATGCAGTAGTCATCGAGATATAAGACCTTTGTCAAAACATTAACAGATCTAATGAAAGCCTTTGGGCATGCATTGTGTGCCCTTTTACCCATCCACATGGACAGGTAAACGCACCGACAGGACCAACACAAAAGCATGCCCCCCACACACAGACACATGCAAACACACACACAGACATAGCCATAAAAACGCATGCATGCACACATTCCTTGGTATAGATTTCACCCGCTAAATTCCTCACTAAGTAATAATGGGAGTTCCTAGCCGTCTGTTTCGCTATTTATTCAAGAGCCAGGTAGTTTCTAGATGCAGACAGAGATGAAACGTTTCTTTGATACGAATAACAATAAAAGGAGAGCGAGTGTGAGGCAGAAAGCGTGAGAATACAGGTGATGGAGGTTAGCTGTCTTCTAGCTGATGGTTCGGTGCGTGGATTAATCTACCCGGTGGAGTTGAGCTCACAAAACTGCGCAACAGAGTAAACCTGTGGGAGGTTATCGCTGTTCCGATCAACCCTCCCAGGAGCATCAGCCGGGGCCTGTCGAGGAGTGAGAAACCGTTGTAGTTTTGCCCTGACATTCACCTCTGCGAGGTGAAATTACAAATGACTGAAAAACCCGATAGAAATAAAACACGTACCAACTGCTCTCCTTTCATCCTTCTTCCGTTATAAGGGTTGGCAGAAATCTGTTCCTCCTTTATTTTTAGAGTTTGTCTATTAGTTTGTATTGTTCTATTTGTTTTGGGGTTAGCCTACTTCACATAAAAAGTTTAATGTGTATTTGTAGTAATATAGGTGTATTCTTGAAATTAATAAGTTAAATCAAATCTCCCCGAAAATAGTGAAGCCCCCCCTTTATCCACATGAATATCAGCAGGTGCCCTGAAATTCGATTCCCATTATTTTATCTAGACAAACCACTTTTTAGGCCTTATTATAAGCAAGAAATTGAGAATAGAAATGAGTGAATGACAAAAATGTCAGAGCAGGTTTTCAAAGCAGGTCAGGCACACAAAGTCATCAAAGTCCTGCTGGACAGTAATGTATCTGCAAAGAGTGACAGCGGACTATCGCATGTCTGAAAGGTTAATCTCAGTCAATAGGTTCAAGATGACTTCCAACTGACGAGTAAGATGGAATGTAAGTGATACTGGTATTTGTTCTGTGTGTGTGTGTGTGTGTGTGTGTGTGTGTGTGTGTGTGTGTGTGTGTGTGTGTGTGTGTGTGTGTGTGTGTGTGTGTGTGTGTGTGTGTGTGTGTGTGTGTGTGTGTGTGTGTGTGTGTGTGTGTGTGTTACGGCCGGTCTGTAGTTCAGTTGGTTAACTTTTCAAAAGCACTCTCTGCTTCTGCTCTTCAATTATCTATCTTTACGATATCTATAAAATGTGCAATATAAAATGTACCAGTGTTTTCGAGCGTTGAGCGTCAGTGTGTGTGTGTGTGTGTGTGTGTGTGTGTGTGTGTGTGTTTGTGTGGCATGTAGGTGTGTGTCTTATCAGGATTTTACTTAGCAGCAGTAAAATCTATTCGTTACTTAATTGCCTGATAAACGGGTCAAATGATAAAAATAGTGAAAGAGACAATTAAAAACGGCATTGTGGAACAATGAAGTAGGGTGACGTTATAGTAGATGGTAAATAGGACACCCATTTTGCCATCTATTTCAGGGTGCCTAAGACACAGGCCCCCGATCCACCCTTTAGCCTAGAGATAATGGGCTGCTGTGGCTAGGGAGGGAAGGGAACCAATGCCTTCAGATTGGTTTTACCCTCAACTTGGTTGCAATTGAATTGCAACATTTTTGCTTTGGGTACCAACATTCTCCCAAAGAGCGATAGCCTGAGTTAAAATATTGAATTGGGAAACAAACTCAAAAATGGTGTCTCCAAAGCATAAAATAATGCACTTGTCATGCTCCCCCTCATCCCAAAACGGCCATTTGCTACACTATTTTACACTTGAAACTCCATGATGATTGAATCCTCTAAATACAAAGGATATCTTGGCGGAAGGACAGAGCATGGATGGCTTCATTAAGATATATGAGAAAGAGGGCTAAGCTTCCAGGACACACATATAACGCCAGCCAGGTTGTGTGGATGAGTGGAGCTCCTTCCGAAGAGCAGTTGTTTTTGATGCCCGTATCCGAGAGAGCGTTAAGCTTCTCGGACATGTATATCGTCGCAGTGTGATTGGATGCGTGGATCTCCGTCTTGCAAGAGGTGACGTTCTCTCGACTGCTTTGTTCTGTTCTTGGATACTGTAGAAACCTGCTGAAGCAACTTTGCTGTCCCCATGGAAGAGGACCCAGGATCAAGAATAAAATGGGCTAAATTAAGGAAACGAAAACAGAAGGCTAATGTTTTTCGTGGGATATAAACTCATTAAAGATATTTATGCAAATGATATTCAATTTCTTTCACAACTTTTTTGCTGGATGCTGCTAGATTCTACCCTCTACACGTTTAAGGACTGCTTTTGTTAAAGTCGATTCATTATAATGTGTTAATTCTAAGTACCCCCTGCCCAGAGGTTCCGTTAATGGTGGGGCGAGCTAGATAATACAATTAGCCAGGCTTGGTTAAGTTAGTGATGTAAAAGGAGAATCTTTCAACTGGGAATTGGTACATTGGACATTTCGGAGAAGATAATACAATTTCTGTTAAATTCTCTTTTATTTCCTAAAGGCTGATTGTAACAGCGTGAAAAAAGGCACTTAGCAACATGGCTTCAGAAAAGATACGATTTTTATCTTTTCAAGTAGCCAGTTCAGTGTCATAAAAGCATAGTGATACATTGTTGAGATTTCCCGTGGAATGAGTTGGAAAGCACCCAGTGATTACGCCATCGCTCTCGGTTAACCTTGTGAGCCCAGCCTGTCTGACTCTCAAAACCCATTGGACGATTTAACCAGACCTTGCTCGTAAGGCACCGCCTTTGTTATGAAGTCTGACTTGTGTTTGTTTGCTCATGTCTGGAGATATGTGAAAGAAAAAATATATTCATCACGATTACAATGAATGAATCATCATACACACGTTAAGCATTCAGTCATTGGGCGCACACTTTTATCCAAAGTAATTTTCAGTGATTCTTTAAATACATATATGCATATATTTATACACACAAACACATTATACACACACATATAAACACACAGACACACACACACACACAAATATATATATATTTTTTTTTATTTATATACTGAATGAACGTATCTTGCTCAAGTCCAGACAGGTAAAACTGCGCAAAGGCGTTTGAACCCAGAACCTTTCAACTGGGACTATCCTTCCACACACACCAGCTCTCTGGGTGTGAGGTGAGGGGCGGGGCCTATGACGGAGAGCGTCTGTGGTGCACATGCCTCCAGACAACAGCGTGGCTGCTGCCCCTCTTACTCATTTCCTGTGTGTGGGCACACAAGATGGCTGCAGCACATCACCGTGGCGACAGAGCCAGAGTATTGGCCATGAGCCGCCATGTGGACGACGTATGGATGGTCTCCGGATGCAACAGCCGCCCTCTAGCAGGTGGACTGGACACACTTGAGGCCAAGTAGAGTAGTTGAGGAAGTTTCCGGATTTGTTCATTCATACGACCTACACGTTATGAAGTTGACCAGATGTCACTGAAGTCGTCTTGGTGTGCCACACTCAGAATCACATCACTGCGGTGTATAGCTGTATCTGTCCCGAATTAGAATATAGGTATAAGCAAATTGTTCTAATGTTGGCACATTTTAATATATTTAACGCCAAAATGGCCTTTAGTTTCAGTATTTTAAGATTATTTTCATAATATTTACAAAGGAGAACATGTTTTGTCTAAATCAAACAGGGCAACTGTTGCAAGCGGCAACAATATAAATTATTATTTATTTACTCATATACTTTCATAAATTCTTCATTTTCTTTCTAGCTTGAATAGGATTAGCAAATTCGTATTGTTCTCCTATTCTTTATGGTAATAATGTGGATGCATAACGGCTTTATTGTCTTGCTTCTGTGATAAAATGAGTTCTCTTCCAGGGCTCACTAAAGCAGCCCATAAAAATGTATTAGTAAATAGCAGCACTCAAATAAAAAACATCTATTCAAACTCTCTCTAAAATAAACTGCAGAATGCAACTAATGGGGAGGCTGTTTCACAGGGTGTAAGATGCACGTAACACCTAAGATGTATGTCACATCCATGAGATAGGGTCCTCACGGAGACCACTGTCTGCGGGTCTGGGAGGTAAACAAGCATATCAGCACCGGAGAACATGCTACTAAATGTTTTTATCCGGTGTGTGTGTGTATGTGTGTGCGTGTGCGTGTGCGTGTGCGTGTGCGTGTGTGTGTGTGTGTGTGTGTGTGTGTGTGTGTGTGTGTGTGTGTGTGTGTGTGTGTGTGTCTGTGTGCGTGTGTTCGGGTCACCCTGCCACAATCAGAGGGGATCACATGATAAAAGAAGAAGATCCCAGGGGCTAAAATACATCCAAACAAAGGGGCTACCACCAGCTCCCAGATCAACTCGCCAAGCAGAAACAGGGCAGAACATTCGTCAGACAGATCAGTGGTCAGTCATGCATAAGATGACCATTAGATGTGACAGGCGTATGAAGTTATCATGTAGAAAATTTTGTTCTGATGCGTAAACAGATCAACTATCCAGGCAATACATGATTATTAATCCCCTCTCTCCTCCATTCCATATTGATCAAGAACAAAACAGAAGATTTTGATGTTCCTCAACATTTTTAATGAATGCGCTACGCTGCATAATAAAAAGTGCCTAATTTTACTAGAAGAAACACATTTTAATGATCCCAGGCCCGAGGAGCATGGGGCAGGCCAGGCACAGAGGGCCTTGTCTAACCAAAGAATCTGGGAATCTTGGTTGTTTCTCCGTCTTGGCAACCTCACACTCCCCCCCTGTAGTTTACATCACAGCGGGGGGGGGGGGGGCTCCGAGGGTCGATGTGAGGACAGATCTAACCCCTCTTACACAACCATATACACATTCAACCTACAGATCTGCATAATCGCTCTGAGACCATCTTTACACTCTGTGTGTACAACCTGGTAAAGTGTGTGTTCCGTTCATCCTTTCAGGCTCCTCCAGCCCCCCTTAACTCCCCGGCAGCCTGGCCTTTCATGGCTGGGGCATTGGGGCCTGGGTTAGGGGGGCCGGGGGGCCAGAGGGCACAGGGACGGTTCATTGTTTTTGGGGCTACTCAGGCCTTGCTTGAGATGGGACCTGGGGGGAAAGTTTTGGCATTCCTTGAAAACGGCTCTCTCTTTCTCTCTAGTTTGTGGTCCTTTGTTCACCTCCTCTGCTGGCAACTGTGATTTCGTGGCAGACTTTATCATAACTATCATAACTTTATCATATTATCAGACCTATCATCGCTTGGTGTGGGATTCTGTGTATGGGTGAGGGCAGAATGGGATGGCAAGTGCTTTTTGGCGATATTCAAGGATTGCAAGTCTGTGTGTGTGTGTGTGTGTGTGTGTGTGTGTGTGTGTGTGTGTGTGTGTGGGTGTGTGTGTGGTATTGGCAAGCTACGTGTGCGTGCATTGGCACATGGAGTTTGTGTTTGGTGTGCGTGCCTGTGTAGTATTGCCCTGCTCCGTGCATTGGTGTGTGTGTGTGTGTGTGTGTGTGTGTGTGTGTGTGTGTGTGTGTGTGTGTGTGTGTGTGTGTGTGTGTGTGTGTGTGTGTGTGTGTGTGTGTGTGTGTGTGTGTGTGTGTGTGTGTGTGTGTGTGTGTATGTGAGGTGTAACCAAAACACAGCCAAACAGAATAAAACACTGCAGCAGAGCTCACAGTGAGTGGTCTTCGAAAAAATGCCAAAGAGTAAACACTGAAAGATCTTCCTGTGCAGCCTTACATCGAAAACATCTGCACAAAACATCAGCTTCAGCAACATCAACGTCAAGTGCTGCACTCCAAGTATTCCAGAGGAGATCACCATGCCATCCGGGAAGGACAACATCCCTCATAGCTATCCATAAAGCATGTATACTGAGCAAAGGCGCAGGAAGTGAGCAACCCCCAAGACGTCCATCTGGAATCGGATAGAAACGCTCCCGAGATCAGCGGTCTATGCGTGGCTGGTTGATTTCGGGAGGATGTGGGATAAGTGTGGTATGAAATATAAAAATCCTTTTCAACTCCCGCTACTTGGTTCAACCAAGGCATTCCTTTGGAGACGATTAAATAAATAGCGGGCCAAGGAAACACCCATGGCAGATCTAAAATATATAGCATGTCTGAGGCCAGCAGCCCCAGAAGGAACGCCACGGTCCTCTGGGCGGAGGCACAGGGTGAAGCCTCAAACCACCCAACCACAGCTTTAACGCCGTACACAGACACACAGCCACACAGACAGACAGAGAGACAGAGACAGAGAGACAGAGGGACAAAGAAAGAGAGACAGAGGGACAGACACACAGCAAGAAAGATAGACAGACAGCGAGACAGACAGACAGAGAGACAGAGTCACAGAGAAACAGAGGGACAGAGACAGAGACAGAGAGAGGCACAGACAACGAGACAGAGAGATAGAGAAACAGAGGGACTGAGACACACACTCAGACAGACAGACAGACAGACAGAGAGACAGAGAGACAGACACACGGAGACATAGAGAGATAGAGAGACAGAGTGTTTCCTGGTACAGTACCACATCCAATGCTCCTAGGAGAGGCAGTGGAAGTGTGGGAGGAAGGGTGTGTCATATATTGGCTTTCACACATACAGGCAGGCATAGACGCACACACACAACCACACAAGCACAGTACCTTCACCTCATTCACATTCAGACAAGAATGTCCCAAACACTCCATGTCTGTTTGTGCCATACACACATTGCCTGAACATTGCATGTGACAAAACACACATTGGTTTATAATATACACACATACATACACACACATTCATCCTGGCCCTAGCGGCTGGTGGCCACAGTGGTATGCAACGCTGGGACGATCGGATGGCAAGTTAAACATAATGCCATGAGTTAAATATTGAAAGAGAGCGCATTCCATTCTGGACCAGATGATCACACTGGCCAGGCCACCCGCGCATGCCTGGGGGGCTTCAGCTGTCAGCACAAACCACAAAGTGTGTGGACAGCAATACAGAGAGAGAGAGAGAGAGAGAGAGAGAGAGAGAGAGAGAGAGAGAGAGAGAGAGAGAGAGAGAGAGAGAGAGAGAGAGACAGAGAGAGAGAGAGACAGAGACAGAGACAGAGAGAGAGAGAGAGAGAGAGAGAGAGAGAGAGAGAGAGAGAGAGAGAGTAATACAGTAGGGAGAAAAGGAAGCAAGAGGCAGAGAGGCAGAGAGGAGACAGTCCCGGTGATGTGGACAAGAGATGGGGAGACGAGGGCAGCAGATGTCGTCGCTCTCTGCACCCGTGGGGAGAAGCAGCGTGGACCGTTGGGGGACACGGCCCTCGACCAATCAGGCTCTCGTAAACGATGGTCCGCTCCGTGCGTCTCCCCCTGTCTCCCCTCGCGTCTCTGTCTCAACGTTTCCTCTTTGACAAACACAAATAAACACATGTGCTTTTTGCATGCACAGACACACACGCTCAAGCAAACACACACACACACACACACACACACACACACACACACACACACACACACACACACACACACACACACACACACACACACACACACACACACACACACACACACACACAATCGGACAGTCACCTACACACAGCCCCACATATACACACACACAAACACTCGTGTGACTAATTAATTAATCTGTATTAAAGTTTAATTTCAGGAATATACGACCCAAGCGACTTAATTCATTCAAATAAAAATAAATAAAAACACAAATACTTCACGAGAAACAAGAAAGCCATCCAACTCTGTAAGTATAGGCAGGGGTATATGGGAGGTTTTGAGGCTCTGGTGGTTGATGAAAGGGTCTTTGAGAGCTGTGTGGCCTTTTCATTGGTATGCTACAGGTTGTTTCAACAGAACCAGAGAGAGAGAGAGAGAGAGAGAGAGAGAGAGAGAGAGAGAGAGAGAGAGAGAGAGAGAGAGAGAGAGAGCGAGAGAGAGAGAGAGAGAGAGAGAGAGAGAGAGAGAGAGAGAGAGAGAGGAGAAAGTCAGGCTTTTGTCTGTGTATAGAGTATCATAAGCAGTATGATACGCAGGTAATAAAACAATACAATTACAACAAGAGAAATGTCTCAACCTGGATGCATAGCCTAGGAAATTCAATGGGAAACAGAGGAAGTTCATCAAGAAAAACCTAGGGCAAGATCTTGTAGGGGCAACAAAAGGACACAGGGTTGTGTTAGAACCAGGATGATCTCATGGATTATCTCTTAACTCCGGCATGAGATCACCGCGGGTCGATAGAGTCACGCAGTGTGTCTGTGTTTGGACTACCATGTGACATGAATAATAAAATACTATTAAAAAAGAACAGCTTCAAGCAGACAGGGCAAATGCGTCACACACATCAGCCTGGGGAACGGACAGCAACTCATCCCCTACACAAACACTCAGGACGAGCGCACACTCGCGCACGCACGCGCGCACACGCATACACACGCACGCACGCACACTCGACTTCATAATAGCATTCCTTCTAACAGTTATTAGACAGTTGAGAGGACCATGAGCAAATAAAGTTGCAAAGTGTGTGAAGGGAGAGAGAGAGAGAGAGAGAGAGAGAGAGAGAGAGAGAGAGAGAGAGAGAGAGAGAGAGAGAGAGAGAGAGAGAGTGTGTGTGTGTGGTGAGTGTGGTGTGGTCATGGTGTATTCGGTGGATCAGTTCCAGGTCTACCTGTGATGTGAAGAAAAGGCTCCTTCTGAACTTCCCGCGCCGTATCTCCATTTCAAGGGCAGAGCCGCGGGCCACAGTCGCCCTTGTAGTTTGATTCCGGCAAAACATGCTCTCCTTTGCGGAATCCACTCGCACCTTCTGATAAGTTTCGTTGTTTGAGTGGATGTTCAATTCGAAATTCAGTCCGCAAGTTCCAAACAGCTAAGCGCAAATAAACGTCCCACTACTCACTCAGTCGTGGCAACAACAGTCTCACAGGATTTATCAACTTTGACTCTGATTCATCTGAAATTAACCCCGGTAGACGCCGTCCGATCTCCGTTCTGCTCGTTCTCTTCAACGTCCACACACACTCAGGCGCTTGTGTTGACTGCCTGACATGGTGACACCAAACAGTAGTGCGCGACCCAACTTCTGCTCCGGTTATGCGTCCAGAGACCTCTGCCGGTGGGGTACTTATTTGCAGCATAAGCGGCGCGGTGGGCTTTGCTGTTAACCATCTGATTGAGGTTGGATTTAGTCGAAACAACTTATTGATCCCTTCAAATTTTAAGATTCCAAAATCACTCAGCGTGTTTATATTCTGAAATGTCAAAGTTATGAGGCTGAATAGAAGGCTATCATGAGCTTTTCATTAGTTATGCAATTACAAATATATCAGTTTGGTGCATAATTTTTGGATTATTGATTTGGTTATGATTAGAATTTAAATGTAGAATACAATTTTAGGTGAAAATCATGCATGTTAACCTTCTCTGGCTTGCAGGTATGCAATTTCCAAACTCATCTTTATTTAAAAATAAGAAAATTCAGCTTTAATGGAATGCTATCGAGAGGGGGGTTCAGGGTATGGCACTGGAATGTCATTTTATTGACGAGCATTATAACCCACCCACTATGACGGACGGTACTGCAGGACTGCCCACGTCAGTCTGCCTGTTTTCATTGTAAATCAACCGAACTCGCTGTGTGTGGAATTCTGAGAGTTCAGAGGGTCACCCGGGATCGGTGTCACTGGCAAGAGTCGCGTATACACTAGTCTCGCAAAGCCAGACCAAACTACAGCAAGTAGAATGTACGTATACGTATACGAATACGTATACACAGAAGCAGTCGCCTATAGAGCGGATTCTTATTCATATGGCTGTTACACAAGTCAAGACCGACCCCTGTGGTGGCGGAGGGCCACATGCACTCAAAAGAAAACTGAAAATATTGCAGCTTTTGCTAACACACCTATTGCTAAATAATTTATATTTTTTAAATGAGACATGGTTGTGTTTCGTTGAGATGATTCATTACACAAACATAATTTCATATATTTTTTGGCCTAATGTTGTCAGGCATTCTTCGAACATTGCAGCTTTCTGACTTTCGGCCTGCAGTAAAACCCTTTTGGTTTTGGCACAAGCATTTCAGTTTTATTCCAGTTACACACTGCCCTCCCTGTTGTCCTCATATTGGTCTACTTAAGCCACCCAAATCTAAATTTAGTACGTGTTTGTTTTACACATACTGGCTACCATTTCTTTGGGGTCACCGTGGATATACAAAAAACACTGATGCAATGAAAAGGTTTTTATGATAGTTGTGTTTTTTGTTGGGTCATATTGCAGACTCTGGCTCCTTTAAATATGTCCCAGGCCATCCGTACATGTTAAATCAAGTGGTGAATTATACAAGCCTATAATTCTCCCTATGAAACATGGTCCTCAGAAAAAACAGCTTTGCCGCACAAACTGAATATGCCTCAGAAAACAGAAAGACAGACATACTGCAGTAGTAACAGAGTAGTACTGCAGTAGTAACAGAATAGTACTGTCAGCCCAGCAGGTGGATACTCGCGTTGTATACATCTATAACCACTGCCCCTCATTTACATCAGGATGTTTGTGTTGATGATGGGAGTTACATTATAGACCAGAGCCCCCTAGGTGTTGCAGCTCATGCAGTAATAAACACTTGGAGGAGTATCTCTTCGCTGGAAGGCTCGGTGTGCTCATATAATGTTTACACATCAGCCACTGCGGGTCCAGAGGGGATGGATCAACATATCAGAGAGCCCATGGTTTCCCACGCACGGCCTGGCCATCCTTCAACCCCGGGCTAGATCCTTATCACATCCGTGTGGGGTTTCTTTTGCGCAGACTTCAGCCAGCCAAAACAACTTTGTACTGGCTTTGATATTGGTTATTTCTAATCCTGGCTCTGGGTGCACAAGATACATTTCCTTTATGAACCGTATCAAAAAAACATCCTTCATGTACATAAAAAGGGACTGTATTTCCGTCTTTACTCATACATACGCATGGCAAAACAGCCCAATGTGCCACGGATTAAGATGCGTCTGTTGAAAGTGGAAGGAAAACGTCCACATTGGCGCCGTCACCGGGGGATATGAAATGTCAGCCACAGGCAGCTCATAAACAAGGGGGCCGCTCTTCACCAGGAGAGTGATGGGCCACAGAACAGCAGGAGGATGATCACATGACCCCAACACAGGCACACCATCAGACTCTCACTTTACACTATACACATTCCTATTCCACTGTCCTTTGCCCTGGCTGTCTTACAGCAGAGCAGGGTAATGCCACCAGGGTAGAAACAGGGCAGTGGGAAGGGAAGCCAACCAAACCACTAGTACAAGAATGCATGCTTTGGACTCTTTTCTCGAGAACTGAAAACATTACAAATGGAGCAGAGCAACGCTGGCTCCCCTGGTTGTAATTACATGTGGTTGTCTCTGCTATAAATAAGCATGGATCCAATATACAGTGCCGTTCTCACCGTGCTGAAAATACAACTTGCGGAAATAGTACTTTAGACAAGTGAAGCGCATTACGTTTAGTATTGGAAATATGAAAGGATTATAGGATATTAAATCCCACGGTGAGTCGAAGTACGACTACAGTTAAGGAATAACTTATTTGTACGAGTAAATTGGTCATACACTACATTCATCCATCTTCATCCATCTCTTCTTCAGGTTATTCCATGTGTTATCTCAGACTAATGATACATAGAAACAATTAAAGATATTTCCCTGTCAACTACAGGTAAATAAGTTCTATAGTCCATTCGTCACCAGACTGAGTCTTGAGTTCTTCTTTTGTCCCTACACCAGAACCCTAAGGCGATATGCACCCGTGCTGGGAATATAATATAATATCAAGGCATATGATGGATGTGGTCCTATATTGGGTAGAGGAGAGAACTCCTCAGGGGAGAGGGATGACATGAATGCTGGCCCTGTTCTGAGACCATCGCCTGAATTAACCATGTGCAAAGCACCAGAGGCACAGCACCATGACTAAGAACCGGCCTAAGTCCAAACAGTCAACTGATATACGATGTAGATGTAAAGACATTTCCTCTTTTCTTGCAGATACCCTGGTCCTGGAACATAATGCACTGCTGCCACCCAAAGGATGTGCACTCTGGGAAGAGAGGCTTCTACTGGACAATGTCAGCCATAACAGGCAAATGCTGTAACTGCTCAGCATTCGGTTTACTAGAATAAGAGTCTTCCAATGGGCATTTATCGTTAATAAAATGCGCTATTAAACAAGGGCGCCACCTACCACAAAAAAAACCAAAAGCATTGAGCAGGAATGTTGGCAATCTAGCACTGTCGTTTAGCACCGAGCTACAAGAGGCAGGAAGGGGTTCATTAGTCAAACAGGAGACACAGCTTACCAAAACACTGTGAGGAAGCCTTTATTATACATATCATTTTTTTTTACAAAGCATACAAAAAAAGAAACCAACATTCATAATACAGTTTGTACAGTTAATTTTTCGACAGAGCCATCTGTGTAGGACTAAAGCGGCAGCATCAGTTACTTGTGGTTGGACTTCTTGCGTGGAGCAGATTCTTTTTGTGCTTGTTTCAACCCCTGGGAGAAAGGGAGAGAAAGCGTACGTCAGGGATCTTTTTTCCCCTCGAGACACACCAACTGCAACGTCAGTTTGTGAACAAGCACGGTTTAAATGCATTAGCTGAACAAATTCCGAGAACTGCCACAACTTCTTTAGAATAAGTTGAATGAATATAATCGTAACTGAATGTACCACCGTATAGAATACACTTTTTATCTAAAGAGACTTTAAGATACCTGCAAACAGAAAAGTCAAGTCAGTTGTTTTTTTCCATACATTACATTAGGGCCACAAAAGGTTTCAGGCATTGGGGATTCAAACCAAGAACCTTTAAGCAGTGAATAAAAAAACCCACCCATCAAAACTATTCTGCTATCCCTACCTACTTAAAATAGGTAAAAGGGCCTATACTTTACCACCAGGTGTGATGTATGATTGATCGATCATGTCTGATGCCGGGTGTGATACGATGCACATTGACTGCCAAGTGTCATGTCCCTATAGGGACGATAATGGCTAGAAAATCGACATCCCACCCGGCGGTAAATAAGGGTCCATTAAAGTCAGTGCACCTACCAGATAGTATCCTGTGTGGTAGCCGCTCATGTACCAGGAGATGAGCATGGCACCCAGGGCCTCGTCATTCTCCATGTCAGGGCTCATGGGTGGAGGGGGCGGGATCATCTAAGGAAGTGGGAAAATACAACAAAAAACAACAGGAGAATGAGCTCAGAGGAAGTGAAACCGGAAGACAGACTCAGTCTGTGAACTTGTGTGGCGACTTTGGTAGAACAACAAATTTGGTAAAAGAGAGTTCTGTATACTGTATATAGATTCAAGAACACTGTGCCTTTATAAAATTTGAAAGGTGACTTATTTGCATCACAAAGAGATAATCGTGAGACTTACTGGGGGACCGCAGGGCATCATGGGGGGCCAGGCTGGAGGGACGGGGCCACTGGAGTGTTTACTTCCTCCCTTTCGGTAGAAAAATTATTTATCAAACATATGTTGTCTAATTTCATATCAACAAATTAATTAATTCATAAGGGAATTTAGGTTTTTCCGTGCAAGGTGGCCCGAGCCTCCTTCCTCTGACTAATGAAGGAATGGATGGTGTGAGGCTAACTGGTAGAGGAGTCCTTCTTACCGATTTGAAGCCTGGCATTGGGGGCGGGCCGAGGGGAAATCCAGGAAGAACAGGGGGCAACACTGGAGGGGGTTCTCTGGGGGATTTGTATTTTGGGGGCTTGTTGTGTGCTTGCCGTCTGTGAGATTGAGGTGTGGTAGACCGGTCGCTCTCCTCTGTGGAAGATTCTGCTTCATTGACCTTCATTCGGGGAAAAGACAGAAAGAAAGAGCATATTGCTTGAATTACAATGCACTCCTCTGTACACCCACTGAATTCCATTAGTGTCTTCAGACAAATCACCTCCATTAGAAGACTCAAATACACAATCATCTCATTCATTTTAAATCTATATTAAAATGGCATCTTACATTTCCTCCAAGGTTGGTCGAAAAACAAAACCAACAATAACATGTCCAACAATGTCCTTTACTATACCTTAACACAAGTTTCTTCTTCGACCTCAGAGTTTTCCAAGAGCAAATCTTGAAGGCTTTGCTCCTCCTGATTGCCATAGTCTGTAAATAAAACTGTACAACTGCCCCTCTTCTTGTCTATGCCGCAAATTGTGGCAGCATACAGCTGGCCATCCTCTGACCAGTATGCACAGCAAGAGTCTCCAACCTGCCACTGTGGCACAACAAGTATGCACCGTTCAGTTATGTTAGAAGGATTAGGATAGAGTTTAGCCATAGAGGATTCATTGAGCTTTAGCATACAGTAAAACCTCCAAAACGTAGACCAAGATCAATTATCTTTTATTGTGGACACACAACATTGTCTAGCTCTTGGTCTAGAATAGGTTCAAGGTGGGATCTATAAAAGTTCTCGGTAAAGACTACGCTCAGGTTATAGTGACAGTTGGGTTGTTGAAGGTTTTATAAACAGATGTATATTGATTGACCAACCTCTTTGTCTGGGGGTGCATTACTCCTTTTCCTGCCGAGATCATTTTTGTTGCCCTTGCGCTTCTTTCCTGGGTGGTCTTTCTTGAAGGCCGGTGGGTCTTTTTCATCTTTAAGTGCAGTCTAGTAGATATTCAATTGCAAAATGAGCGTGAATATTTGAACACAAAATCCGAATTGAGATGTGAAGTTTGAGGTCATTAAATTCTCACTGACATCCATTCAGGTAACAGTAACACCATACCTTGAACGTCGCGACAGCCTTATCATATGCCTTTATCAGAGCAGTGTCATCCCATATGTCAGAATCATCACTCTGAAATTGAAAGGACAAAGATAAAACAAAATGTGCTATACCAGCTCGCGTTGTCACCAGTCAGCCCAGGTCATCATGGCCAGGTGTCAATGGAATGAGACCTCTGACCGAGGATCTGATTTCATGTGACCAAACAGTCATAACTTATATTTGACGACGACATTCACACACGTTTGGACTTATAACACATCTATAGTTTGGGGTCCATGCACATCGCAGTGTTAATAGCAATGTGTGTGTAGCCAGGCTAACACACTCCATGCTACTCTGTCACGTTAGTTTCACATCAAGGCTATGATTGATTTCTCACCTGCGCAGCTCCACGGGCGAAAACCACGTCCTCTCTCCTATTCGCCATCGCAAACCACGAAGCTCTGTCTCCGCCGGTGAATACGTATTTCAAAAACTTGATGAACTGCTGCTACTTCTTGATGAACAATGTGCGTCGCATCAACGATGACGTCGCGTCAACTCGCGGGCCAAATGCGTGACGTATATATGGCGCGTCAGTTGGCAAGGCAACGCCGAGACAGCGACGGCATCTCTTCCGGCAGAGATCGGCGCTTTGCTTACATCGAACGCATTGTGTTTGATCGTACTTTATCTGTCGGCAGTTCGCCGTTCATGGTTGAATTGATACGATGATAGGTTCTTCCCTGGGCGCGTTGGGAGGGAAGGTCGTGTTGGCGTCCTCGAGCGACGAGGCTCAGCCGCCGCGAAACATCATCGACGGGTAAAGTTCGCGTTCGTTTTCGCGTGGTTTGGCAAAGTGTACACCGGTTTAATGTTGTGTAAACCGTTTGTACAACTGTATGAATAAGTTGTTTTCTTTTCTGTAGCAACGCCGAGACGTTCTGGATGTCCACCGGGATGTTCCCGCAGGAGTTCATCGTCCGCCTGGCTGAGACCACTGGCATCGACCAAGTGACGATAGACAGCTATAACGGTACGCACGGCGACTATCCCGATACGGCGGTCGCAGTGCATCATGGGAATACTTTATGGCGATTCTCACGACATTTCGTGGTGCCTGAATAAAGTGTTGTTCTGCCACGTCCAGCATGAGATGCTTCGTGGACTCAAACAAAGCAATCTACCCTCTCTTCTTTCAAATCTGCACTCAAAACATACCTTTTTACACTAGCCTTCCCCACCTAACTCCTACCTTATTCTTCATGTTTAACCTCTGTTTTTCTTTTAATCCTAGTCTGTTTTATTATATGTCTGTTACAGACTTTTGATAGGGCAATATGTAAAGCGTCTTGGAGTACCATATTAAGCGCTATATACATTTAATTTATTATTATTATTATTATTATTAATGTCACGTTTAGGAGCCGCTGCTCCTTTACTTAGAAAGGAGTCAGCTGAGGTGGTTCGGGCATCTGGCAAGGATGCCCACTGGGCGCCTCCCTTGGGAGGTGTTTCAGGCACGTCCAGTGGGGAGGAGACCTTGGGGAAGACCCAGGACTAGGTGGAGAGATTATATCTCAACACTGGCCTGGGAACGCCTCGGGATCCCCCCGTCAGAGCTGGTCAATGTGGCCCGGGAAAGGGAAGTCTGGGGCCCCCTGCTTGAGCTGCTCCCCCCGCGACCCGACCCCGGATAAGCGGATGACGATGAGGAGGACGTTTATTAATGATTTCACGATTAAGTGCTGTACAAAAGAGAGAGAAAAAAAGCTTTAGACCATTTGATGATGTTCAACATCAGTACCTCATTAGATCACACATGTTTAGTGCTAACACCCGTCCTGAATAGCTTCTTCTTCTAAATCATAAAGTGGTCAACACAACACAATATAAAGTTGTATGGGTTTAAGATAAGTCAGACCCTACAAGCATGGCCTCTTTGCTACTCCACCCAGGCCACGAGAGACCAAAGGTTTACCGGGGTAAATTAGAACCTGTAGGTGTGGCTTATTTACCATTCCGCCCATTTCCGACAGACTGAATTTTACCTGTATTTCATGAACCATCTCCAGAGTGCAAGCTCCTTGACCTTGTGTCTCTGAATAAACCACACGTGGAACATGTTCCACTCTACGAGTCATATATAGGTCGAAACAACGATACCATAAAGGATTCAAATTACTTTTCATCAACGTCCGAAATATAAGGTCATTGCGGTCTGTCGTCACGATGCACAAGCCCTATGGCTACCTGACGTATCTTAGTGTACTGCCTTCTTTGGATGTTGTTATTTTCAGAATCACCGGTTCGCTGCCAGTGCCAGCAGGGTAATCATTCTAAGTGTAGATCTGTTATGCGTTAAATGGAAGCCCTAATTAGACCTAAATACATTACTATATGAGTAATGCTGTGCTATCTAACTTTGACACTTCTAAATATCCAATTACACATCAACTTCGCCCTTTCAGGAAGTTTGTAGGCCTATCTGAGCAATTTCCAACAGATCCTGAGTTTTCATGCTTAGATAATCATATTTTCTAATTACAACACACTGATAAGACGTATGTATGCTTGGTTCTGTGAGAATGTAACAAATATAGGATACATACTTTCCAAAGTTGTTGTTTTAAACTGCTGTTTCAAAAGATGGTGTTGTCCATCTCGTGCTCAAGTGACTTTGGCGTAGTGACTCTGAGCAGGTGATGGATTGATGCCATGTACCTGCATAACAGGAGGCCTATTTTAAATAAAATACCTCATTAGGAGCATTTCTCCCCATGAAATGCTAAAATATAATGAAATATTCCATCTAATTAATGATAAAAGGTCAAACAGTTCAGTGTCCTTCATGAATTGATAATCAGATATTTGCTAACACAGTCTACAATTAAAGCGGGGTTGGTGACAATTAACAAGATACGAACAAGAAACTTTATAATGAGGTCAATGCAGCCGTAATTCCGTAGTCTTATTATTTTGCTCGAACAGTACTCAAACTGTATTTATTCTTTACAAAGATTGTAAAGGCTATATTTTCATGCAATCAAAGTTATCATAAATTATTGCATAATATGGTCTCTTAATCACTAATTACGTTTGGTCAGTCTTTCAAGAATGTATCTTGTGTTTTTTCTTTTGTTCAGTTAAGAGTCTGAAGATAGAAACAAACACATTGGATACCTTTCAAGACTTTCAATCTGTCGCAGAAACAGGTGAGAAAAAACCACCTCGTATTGACATTATATAAGAAATATATATTTGAACCTGTCAAAGAATAGAAATGCTGCAATAATCCTTTCATTGCAGAATTTGAACAAACCGAAGGTCAACTGCAATCAAATGCTATTTCAGTAAGTGTCCTTAACACAAATGACAGAAATGAGAGATCATAGATGTCATGGTGATGATGCTTTTATGTCTTTCTTTCTTTCCAGCTAAAAGGAACCACTGCTTCCCATCTGCGGTTCATCATCACCTCGGGATACGATCCTTTTGTCTCAGTGCACAGGGTCAGCATTCAGACCTAGTCTTCCAGGGCCCAGCACTGGCAAGATGTCCTTTTCCAAAGTGTATAGGGGCCAGGTCAGTTATATTTTTGTAATTGTCAATGGCATGGCCAAGTGTGTCACATTGTGTCAAGCTCTTAAGGAAATTACTTTACAGACAGTCAGTTTGGAGAACTAGCATAATACATGTTGTATGTCTTTAGTTTAATTATCTTGGAAATGCAGCCTGAGTTAAATGGATTAAATCAGTTAAATCAGCCGTATCGCCTGCATCTTTCTTTTAAATTGCATTTTACATATCAACTTCAATCACTTTTGATCGAGGGACTATACCTATCGCTCAATTCTTTCTGTTTTGTCTTTTGCTCAAAAATTTTGGGATGCAGCTCTATCCACTATTCGTAATGATGTTTACCTTCTGTACAGCTGCTCTCATTAATTTCTCACTCTTATATGTCAGCTGCTCAAAATAAGCTATTCAGAATCAGATAAATGGTGGTATATTTATTTAAGAGAGCATACCGCATAATCTCTGTCTGACTGAGAGATGGAGATAATTAACTAATTAAGGAGGCAAGTTGAATCAGCCCATCCCCCCAACCCACCCTCTCCTCCCACCCTCTCTCTGGGGGACTTCGGAGAGGGGGGGGGGGCAGGTGGTTTCAGAGCCAATGAGCTAGACAAAGGCACAGGTCTTGTACTCCTATACACACACACACACACACACACACACACACACACACACACACACACACACACACACACACACACACACACACACACACACACACACACACACACACACACGATGCCAGGGGTAGCATTGGTTAGCAGCAGAGCTATGGCACCCTAAGGGACTCCCTTCCCAATTACTCAGTTGACCATGGATCAGATTGGGGAGTTGCCTTCGCTGGATCCGCCGCTACAGCTCTGGTCTAGATGCGGGGCTCCAGGAGAAACCAATAAAACAATACGAAACACACAGCTTAATAACTTACCCCATACAATGGATTTGAGCTGCAATCTAGCATGTGATTCTTGTAGTGGTTGTCGGAAACACATAGAAAATGGATGATTTATTCTTGAGTCTTGGATAGCCCGTGAGTTAGAATATATATTACAATGTTAGGAGTAGGAAAAAGCATGTTTTTATCAGAGCAGAGACAGTTGGATGCGTTCTGGTGTTAATTTTAATGTTCTGGCGGCCTGGGTTGGTGACTACTAAGGATCCTATTTGTGTACCAGGGGATATGTCCCGGGCCCAGTGCACGGCTAATTAATTCAGGCCCCTTTGTGCCCGCCTGTTTGCCGATCATCAAAATCCCAGCAGGGTGCCACGGCATTATTATCATGTCACTGCGGGACAGAGCTAAATCATCACCCAATCCCTTCTGATGGTCGAGCAGCTGTTGTCCAATCACACAGAGACATCTGCTGGCTCAAGACGGTGTGTGTTGAACCTAAGTGATACCGGCAAATGGAGAAAAGAAACCCAACCAAAAGCAAGAAAACCCATTCGGCCCCTCGCCGTTTTTATCAACCACGCTTCAAACCCTTTTATTAAATCATTCGCACACACAATGTCAATGACAATATGCATTGCAATAATGAGAAGTATCATCAGAACCACCGATCCGGCTGCTATTATTATTTACAGGTTTCAAAGCGGTTCAAGAATAAAACGGCATCAATGTTGCTGAAAATGAATGTTTTCCTTGAATTTATGTGTGCTTGTTGTTTTGACGAGAGCCTGTGTTTTAAGGCATCGAGAGTAGAAGTCATTGATTCCATCTCTCTAACTGTCTTGTGTTAACGGCCACTTGGTGCGTCTGAGTTCTGCTTGGTATTCATCCAGCATCGCCATGCTTTTATTTGAATGACTAAATGGCAGACACTGACAATGGCCCTTAATTTGATTTCAGTTTGGATTGGAGTGCTGCTGGTACAAAAGCTAAAGCTCACAAAAGCAAGATACGTGGTAATTAGCAAAAGCGGAAAAAAGGTGGTGTTTGTGTGCGTGTGTGTGTGTGTGTGTGTGTGTGTGTGCTGGAGTGGGCATCTGAGACCTTAGCCTGTATAAAATGAGGGGTTTGACAATTTATGTAACTGCAAACGCAACCTTGATGCATTAAAAACATTGAGGTTTATTTGAGACGTTATAAATAGTGGTTACTCGCACAGTGGTGTCATGAACACTATCAAGAAGTATATCACAATAAAACCATATTAAACAATCCATTTCGAAACACTATTCTCTGTTAAAGTTGACAGTAAGTCATTCATCTTCCTGTATGAATCACGGTGTGTTTTATCTAGCCCACTATAACATCCAGCCTTGTTTCACTGTGGAAGTGCGTTTGGAGAATACTTTTATCATCATATAAACCCAACAGGAGATTGACTTGTGCAAATGCCAAAGGAAGCCGTTTTTATCTTTACCTTCGAGTTGTACTTAAAACCAATGTTTTGGAGTCTTTTAATCTGCTTGTTTACTTCTAACTTTGAGTTATTCAGCGGTACCAGGGCCAAGAAATAATATTGCTTTTCAGCTCAAGTGCTTACGCCGCAATGGTGTTCCCAATTCTCTCTCTATCTCTCTCTCTCTCTCTCTCTCTCTCTCTCTCTCTCTCTCTGTCTGTCTGTCTGTCTGTCTGTCTGTCTGTCTGTCTGTCTGTCTGTCTGTCACTCCCTCTCTCTCTCTCTCTCTCTCTCTCTCGCTCTCTCTCTCTCTCTCTCTCTCTCTCTCTCTCTCTCTCTCTCTCTCTCTCTCTCTCTCTCAACACATTTTGTGCTGCAGTGATGAGCACCACAGATCACTGCATCATCTTTGCCTATAGCAACAAAGACAAGTCAAAGGTCAAGTCAACAACTCACAAACATGTCCTCTTCTCAGTGTGGACAACACACAGTGCCTGCTGACAGAAAGGTGATCTCATATTTTCAGTATAAGAAAATGTTCAGTGGCATAATGAATTTATATTGAATCTTGGAAACACAATAACATCAGAAGTGGTAATATCTTAAGTGAAATTTGCGACATTCCCTTTTTGTTTTTACAGTATTACCTCAATTTTGATCACTCTCAAACACAGTGCAGTCATGGTATTTATTTTCATTCAGGAAAATATTTAGTAATACATGAACACACATCCAGTGTGTGGACTGTTTCTCTAGTGATACACTCAGCCGTTTAATGTTAGGTGGAAATCCATACGTGTAGTGATCCATCCATCAAAGTGTGAGCTTTTAATATCCTTTGCTAAAAACACTTATATCATGTTGACAAAATCTATCAAAAAGTGAAAGAATGATGCATGTAATACCTAATACATTTTTCTATTTTATTCCTGAACTGACAGAAAGCCACTTTGTGATCGATTGTTTTAAACATTTTAAATGAAAACCTGATGGTCTTGTTCTATGTCTATCTGTTTTATTTCAGTATCATCTAAAAAATAAATATATTAAGATAGACTCATGTAAACATCTATCATTGTTACTATAATATCACAACCAGTGTAGCTCTACCAAATATCTGTTTGTTAAATACAGACTTGACCAAGCGACCTCATAGGCCTGTTTCATCCTGTTCATTTGTCATGCTGGACCCAGAGTGAAGCTAGTTGATTATTGTGCTCATCATGTGTCACTGTGAGACATTAATCACACCATGGATAAATCATCAGCTGTGGCAGCTAATAAATGTTGTTTCGCATGACAAAATGATAAACGAAGAGTTACCCTTATGAAAAAAACGATTACAAGGGGAACTGGCAGCCATGTTTTTCTATTGATCTCTAAACAAAAGGAATGTTTAATTTAGTTTTTTTTGTTGCATTAACCTGAATTTGAATAGTACTTTCTTTTATGGACCTGAGGACTTAGTGCTAAATAAACAACAGAGGCATTGTGTTTTTACTGTCAAACAAACGTGTTGACAGGTGAACTTCAGTAGATCAGTCGTTTGTGTCGTTGTATCTAGACTCGGTGTGTAACATCTGTTACCATACTGCATCAGTGTGACAACATCTAGGTGCCAGTGGATTAACCCCCCCCCCCCCCCCCCCATGTGTCTCTCCTACCCCCCGCTCCCGCCCTGGCGTCACTCCCACACACGCACGCTCCTCAGATCTCTGTGGCGATCACATCGTCGTACGTCTGCAGCCCCGAGCAGTAAGGGGCGTCTATGTCCAGCTCGGTCCTGCTCTCCAGCTCGGCGCTCAGCTCCTTCAGGATACGCTCCAGGTCCAGGTTCTTCTTGTGCATCTGCAGGTAGTTGTTCTGCAGCTGCTTCTGGTAGCGGATCACCCTGTCCTTCTCCTTGTTCCACGTACGCCGCTCCTTCTCGAAGCTGCTGGCCAGACTCTCCCGAGACTCCACCTCCTCTCTGAGCTGTTTCTGCAGTCTCTCCACCTCTCTCTGGAGGGCGTCGGTGGTGCCTCCTCCTCCTCCTCCTCCTCCTCCTCCTCCTCCTCCTCCTCCTCCTCCTCCTCCTCCTCCTCCTCCTCCTCTAGTCCCCTCTGCGGCTTGCTCCGGGCTCTGCGAGCCCGTTTCATTGTCTAGATTCTGGGCCTGAGCTTCGAGTTTCAAACAGTGTTTCTGCCTTTGCTCTTTGGCTGAGGCCAGATCCTGCTTCATGCCCTGGATGTCTGTCTCCAGCCGGCCCACCTTCTCCCGCAGTAAGTCCGCCTCGTTCTTCTTGCGCTGGAGTTCATTTTGGCACACCTGAAACAAAAGAATTCGAGAACGATAAATATTCATACCGTGCTGCTCTGCGATGGACGTCAGACTATTTCTTTGCCCAATCAATGCGATGCATTAAAGCTTTACTGTGTGGCAGACGCTCAGCCAAAAGCTTTTTGCGTGTTCAATTGCTATGCTTAAAACTATGTCAACAAGCACGGGCTGATTGCTACCTCCTGGACTTCACCACATGGTGCACTTCATACAAAGATTTGTTGTCAGTGTTTGCGTCATCAAAGCCAGAACATGAACACAACTTTCCAACAAGAGGAAGCATTGAAACAAGCTCACCTCCACCTCAACAGTGCGAGAATGGATCCGGTCCTTGTCTTCGCTGCTGTGTCTCTCCAGCGCCTCTATTCGGCTCTTGCTCTCCTTCAGCGCGGACTTGAGGCTCACGATCTCGTTCAGCTTGTGGTTGACGTCCGTCTGTCTGTCTCGCAGCTGCTGCTTCAACAACGAGATCTCCCCGGACTTCTGGCAAATCTGTATCATAGAAAGGAGGTTTGAGAAGAAAAGAGTGGAAAAACCAAACCAAAGGAATCTGCATTGACAATTGGTATCACACACACACGCGCATGCACGCTCATGCACACACACACACGTACTCACCTCCCATTGGATCTCCTCCAGCGTGGGCGCTAGCTGTGTGTTGGTGGTCTCGTAGGACCTCAGCCTCACCTCAGCCAGCTCCTTCTCCTGGGTCAGCTTAGCGATGTCCTCCTGAAGCCTCTCCTTCTCGGCCTGTGGTGATCAGATCAAAACATCCGTTAGATCGTCTCAATACACCGATTCTAACAGATACAGGCAGATACGTTACAACCTCGTCAGACGATAGACAACGTTTTCCCGGCAGATTGTACTTCTCTAAACACATCCCTCACCTCCTCTCTAACCGATTCTCTCTTAGCTCACTCAGCTGTCCTGTTTCTCCTCACTCTGTTCATTTACATACTCGTGAATACACACTGAGGTGCATGCGGTCATCGATTGGTCTCGGCCCTGGGGGGGGGGGGGGAGAATGGCGGGTGATGGTGATGCGGGGGCTGACCTGCAGCGTGGCGACCTGCTGCTGCAGGGCCTGGTGGTTCCTGGTGACTCTCTGGGACACCTGCCGCAGCTTGGTGGAGCAGCGCTGCTTCAGCCCCTCCATCTCGTCCGCGCAGTACCGCTGCCGCTCCTCAAACAGCTGGCACGTGTTCTCCTCCTTCTCCTCAAAGCTCACCTGCACGGTGAAACAGTATTTGTTTTTCGACATATATTAAAAACTACCCCCTCACACCATTTGTATTTGTATTTGTGCTTTAGTGGCATGTATATATATATAACTCTGTAGCAGTGATGACCACATTCATGATAGTGGTATCATTTCAAATGCTACACCTTGCTGTTCATGTGGATATTATACATTAACAAATCCGTACGCTTGCGCTATAGGGGGTGATATTGAGGCAGGGTGCCGTGCTATAGGGGGTGCTATTGAGGCAGGGTGCCGTGCTATAGGGGCTGATATTGGGGCAGGGTGCTGTTCTATAGGGGGTGCTATTGAGGCAGGGTGCTGTGCTATAGGGGGTGATATTGAGGCAGGGTGCCGTGCTATAGGGGGTGCTATTGAGGCAGGGTGCTGTGCTATAGGGGGTGATATTGAGGCAGGGTGCTGTGCATTAGGGGGTGATATTGAGGCAGGGTGCCGTGCTATAGGGGGTGATATTGAGGCAGGGTGCCGTGCTATAGGGGGTGCTATTGAGGCAGGGTGCCGTGCTATAGGGGGTGCTATTGAGGCAGGGTGCTGTGCTATAGGTGGTAATATTGAGGCAGGGTGCCGTGCTATAGGGGGTGCTATTGAGGCAGGGTGCCGTGCTATAGGGGGTGCTATTGAGGCAGGGTGCCGTGCTATAGGGGCTGATATTGAGGCAGGGTGCCGGTGCTGGGCTCAGACGCGGCGCGGCCTCTACCTGCAGGTCCTGCAGCTCCGACTCCCTCTCCAGCAGCCTCTGCTCCAGGCGCTCGATCAGCAGCTCGTCCGTGTTGATGGGCGAGCGGCTGCCGGCCCCCGTCTCCGTCAGAGGGCCCGGGTCCTCCGTGGGGGGCCGCGCTCCGGAGTCGCCATTGGCCACAGCCGGTAGCCCTCCGTCGTTGTATCGGGGGCCCAGGTTAGCGCCGTTCACGCCGCACCACGGGGGGACGTTGGGCGGGGCCCCCTGATTGAGGGCGTGCCCCGACAGCGAGCCGTGAACAGTGAGGAACACGGCGGGGCCCGCGGCCGTGCTGACGCTCCCGCTGGTGCTGTGGGTGGGAAGGCTGGACATGGAGTTACGCCCCGAGTCGGAAAGGGTTCCTGCAATAAATAGACAGAATTGATTAAAATCTAAATGTCAGATTTTATTTATGTGTGTGTTTATGTGTTTGTGTGTGTGGTGTGTGCGTGCATGTGTGTGTGTGTTTGTGTGTGTGTGTGTGTGTGCAAGTGTCTGTCCGTGTGTGTGTGTGTATCACTGCATTTGTGTGTCCTTGTGTGCGTGTGTTTGTGTGTCCTTGTGTGCATGTGTCCTTGTGTGTGTGTGTGTGTGTGTGTGTGTGTGTGTGTGTGTGTGTGTGTGTGTGTGTGTGTGTGTGTGTGTGTGTGTGTCCTTGTGTGTGTGTGTGTGTGTGTGTGTGTGTGTGTGTGTGTGTGTGTGTGTGTGTGTGTGTGTGTGTGTGTGTGTGTGTGTATGTGTATGTTTGTGTTCTGTTCTGCTCACCAGCTGGCCGTGGTGAGCGAGCAATGGTGGGCAAACATTAGCAAGGCGAGAGAGCCTTATATTGGCAGTACCTGAGAAGGTATCTTGTTTGTGTCTGTGGATGTCAGGGCTCTTGGTGGTCTCCCGGGGGCAGAGAGTGTCCGGGTTGTTCTGGCCCTGGGTTGCAGACAAGCTCCTAGGAACCACCGACTCCGAGGCAGTGGGATGAATATATAACTTGGCAGCGGGTGCCTGGAAGAACGAAATGATGGACAGGTTGTGTTGTCTGTTATTATTGTGTTTTGGAGGCTGTTTTTGACCCTGGGTTGTGGGCTGTGAGTGTATTGTATGGAGGGTTTTGCTTGTCGTAATTGTTGTTTTTTGTATGCAAGTCGGAGGGTGACATTGTGATTGTAGGGTTATTTAGATGCATCCTGCGTGCTGATTGGCCGCCAGCACAGTGTGGAAAATGGCCCACCATGGATTTGATAGTATTATTTGTTTATATTACATTTGAGTTGCGACCAAATCGCTGTATCTGGAGCCAAACATTCAGAATGGCCCTGAACTCTGACATAAAGGCTCATAATAGCTTGGAAATCCATCTCTCTTGAACAGGCCCAGTTCTCTTCTGTCAGTTTCGGCTACACGCATCCAAAATATGTGTTGTTTGTCAACAGTGAATATAACGCCTCTTGTAGATCTGCTATTTTCTGTCTTGACTGGCATTTCCCTGAAGCAGGGAAAATGGGGAATTTGAGGTTCTGTTTCGCCCTGACAGTTTGAAGAATATCGTACATTCAACATCCTCATATCCCATTAGGGCAACAAGACATGATATGAATTTAAGCATTTATAGTATTGTGAAACCCTTTTGATAAAAGCGTCCTTTAAATGGCAATATTATATCAAATATTGATAGTCTTGCACAGGCAGAGTACATGGTAGGATGAGCAGCGTTTAAACCTGACAGAAACTAGAGCCATTCATGAACGGATATTCATCGACTCTTGTACGTGCTTGAAACACCGTGAACATTGGACAAATCTGCTGATGGACTAAGGGTGGACGACGTTGAGAAACGGCCCAAGATGCACCAGTAAAACTCACCATGCTGTCATGGAAGACAAATCATTTAAATTATGAATTTATACTCATGTCTCAATCCAGGCTGTTGAGCTATGTCACATCCTATACATCCCTTCCCCTCCATTTGCCCCCCCCACCCCCCCCCCCCCCCCCCCCCCTTCCCTGCACCCCACATCCCTCCCATATGTGTTGTCGGGCGGAAGATGAATTGCCCCCACTGTTGTATTAACAATATGAACTGCTGCTAGAGTCCAAAAGCCCAGGCCTGTGAACTCAGCATTCCTTCTCACTGACTACACGATCGGGGAATACGATTTTTTTTCCTTCCTCTCCTCCTTCTCCTCCTCACATAGACCCCCCCCCCCACACACACACACACACACACACACACACACACACACACACACACACACACACACACACACACACACACACACACACACCCCACCTCCGCTCTCCGCTCTCCGCTCTCTCCTTTCTCTTCACCTCTTCTATTTTTTGTTTTGTTTGCCTTTTGACTGTCCCTGTTTTTTTTCCCGCTCTCCTGGGGAAATTATGGCCCATTGAAAAAGGGAAGCCTGGTGTTTGAGTACGCAGCTGTGTCAGAGCGATGACTTCGTAGAAGATCAATGCATTAGGAGGATATTAATCTGGGAGCAGGTTATTTATCACCGGCCGCGTTCAATGCTGCCGCTACCTATTTATCTCGCTGCCGAGGAAAAGTTGGAATGCAGTTGTGGTGGAAAAGGCACTTTTCTTTTACTAACGGCACCTTTTAGATTAGGCTGTGCAACATGTCAACCACATGCACTGAAAGAATTAGCATTGTAATATATACTCATAACATCACTGGGCGGACTATATGTCAAACTGAGATGAAGCAATTTTGGTTGTACTTTATTTCTTAACTGCATCCATACCTTAGAGAGATTAAAGACATTTGGATTTAGGATGCATAAATATATATATATATGTATATATATATACTATGTACGTGTTATTAAAGAGCCAGTAGGGGTGAGGCATCGTACGCAGCGTGCGCCTACAGGTACACTGTGGACTTAAACACTCTACAACACTGACAATATATTTAATACGTTTAAAGACCATGGTTATATAATAAGATGCTCTGTGTCATTGCTCATACATTAAAGGTTGTTGCGTGTTTGTTTATAGAGTGGGGGTGTCTGGTGTCTCTCTAGACAAGGTGTTTACCCTCTCCGCCTTCTTGCCCAACACTGGCAGCAGTTTCAGTGGCTGTCGCCCTTTGGATTCCCCACTGCCATCGTCTGTGGAGATGTGGTTGTCCATTGGTCCTACTCGCTGGTACACAGCCCTGGGTTTATGGCTTACCTACGAGGCAACCAGAGAAGACAGTATGTAAACAAATTGTTTTTTTCATTGGAGGGCTTTGCTCAACGGACATGAGTTGTAAGTCAACAAGGACTTTTAGCAGTGTGTCACCCGTCCCCTTATCTGAAAGTCATCCCAACTGTCATTCTCTGAGCATAGGCCCTACGACACATATCACCTTCACCACTCGCTCCTTTGTTCTGAGTTTGGTTCGAGATAAGATAAAGATAGGATAGTAATTTATGGATCACAGATGGGGAATTCGACAGCGCTAGTTATGCGTTGCTTGTATTGATGCAACCTCACTGTAAAGGAGATTGATTCCAGAGCAGGACTTCCTCGCTACATCTTCGAGACGTTGTGACGTTCGGTGGGCTCCTACTTAGTCCCTATCCATTCTTCCCCCTCCGCATGAGAGGAAATCGAATTGAAAAATGGAAATGTGGTGAGGTGTGAACTGGATACAGCTACAGTGCTTCAAGCCTGACATGATGTGTTTATCCTCCTGCCGGTGTAAATATCCCCCTTTTGATAGTGAATAAGTACTATTTTCGATTTCTATCATTCAAGTTTGAATCGAACTACAAACCCGTACAAAAACAAAGAAAATATCGCTACATTTTAAAAACCCTCCCAGACGTGCTTCTGACATGCATATTAATTCAGGGGGGGTCACCCCCCATCCTGCCTCCTTGAAATAACTTCATTACACAACTAAAACGGCATATCTATTTGTAACATATATATATATACGTTTCAGGCCCACCTTGATGTAGAAGAAGTCTTCGCTCCGTCCCGACCTGGAATGAGAGAGGCCCTTAGCGGGGAGGCGCGTGGACGCACACGACGAGGACCCCTGACCGAGGCCGCAGTTCAGCAGGCCCTCAGACAGCAGGCTGCGGCCCCCCGCCCTCCGGGCCGGAGGGGGGTGGAGGTGGTGCTGGTGGCTCGCCCCCTTCTTTAGCTGGGGGTCCGACGCCTGGCAGTGTTTCTCCTGGACGCTGTTCCCGTTGACGAGGCTGCTGACGCTACCCATGGCGCTGCCGGCATAGGTGGAGGCATGGGGTGGGGGCCGGCGGCGTTGTGGGAGTACTGGGGGTGGTGGGGGTGGTGGGGGAGGTGGGGGTGGTGGTCTTGGGGGTGGAGGTGGTGGTCTTGGGGGTGGAGGTCAGGTTATACCCACGGGAGCAGAGAACACGCTTCATGACCTCGGAGACCAGCTGCCACGGTTTTCATCTGCGGGATAAAGACATTGGAAGAAAGTAGGTTAGTAAGTCGGTAAGATGTATTTATATAGCAGTGTTCCCGGGCAATCATCACCAAGGGTTTAACAAAGTTCAGACCACGCCTGAACGTATTGGGGACTGAAACACTGGGGGATGTTTCTCAGTAGAAAATGGGCCGGGCACATTGGTTCCCTAAGCGGTTTCTCTTGATTAGCGACATTTTATGACTCAAAGTTCAATATTATATATAAGGTCAGTTAGTATATGAGGTCAATGGTTGATGATTGCTCGATGTTTGCATGCAAAATATGCAGCCACACAAGTTTTTTATTTTTTATAAGTTTAACTCGGTTAACTGAGTTAAAAAATAAGAAGGATTACTTTTTGAAAATATATTTGGAACATCAGAACATGTATCAAATAGTAATATCAGAGGAGGCCGACAATAACAGGTTTATATCTCATATTTGGTAAAAACATATTTTTTAATCTCACTTGCCCTGCAGCTCTGCAATACCTGCTTTGCTTCCCTAAGTTCTTTCCTTCATTGGGGTTAAGATGTTGTGAATATCTGTTTTTCTGTTTAAGCATGCATTCCTCAGGCAGGAGTGTACTCACACGTTAAGCAAACAGTGAGAGGAAGCCGTTGGCTCGCTGCCTGGCTTTGTGCAACTGAATTATAGCACAGCCGTTGGTCTTGACAAATAACTCTGTAGTTGCCCTTCCTCCAGACTGACTGGTAATCAGGTAATCACACTTGGCTCCACGATGGCCTCACCAGGAAAGGACTGATACCACCCGCACCCTCCTTTTTCTGCCTTTGGCAAAATAAAAATAATATAAAACAACAAATCTTATTTTTAAATTATTGTTCCAATTGGTCGAATGATTGGCAGATTGCAGTTGAGAGATCTATGTGTTGGTGTCCAAATTGTTTTTGTGTGTGTGTTTGTGTGTGTGTGTGTGTGGTGCGCGCATGTGTGTGTGAAAGTGTGCTTTGTGAGTGTGTATGTTTGTGTGTGTGTGTGAGTGCGTGTTTGTGTGTGTGTGTGTGTGTGTGTGTGTGTGTGTGTGTGTGTGTGTGTGTGTGTGTGTGTGTGTGTGTGGGGGGGTGTGCTGGTGTGTTTCTACTATTGTTCACAATTTTGTAACATTACATTTGGAAGAATGATTGGCAGTTGAGAAAAATATGTGTTGGCGTCCAATCCTTTTTCTCTGATTGTATGTGTTGTTGTGCGTGTGTGTGGTGTGTGTCCTTTCCTTCTTCTTCACTAATCAAAAGAAGATTAGTGA
>NC_079417.1:11325963-11340963 GCF_026213295.1 Gadus chalcogrammus
TTGTATCAGCTGTTGAACCATCTGTGACATGAGAAAATGGAAAGATTTGTCAAAAAGGTTCCACTATACCGATCAGTCGCCCAGAATGGGTGTTATTTCAGGAAGCCACCCACCCCGTACTACCCTAACCCCTCTGCCGATCTCCATTAGGCTTACAAATGAGCTTTTAAATGTATCAAATTATTCAAATGTCCAACACTTTCTAAGCTATTACACTAATGGATGCCCGCGAATCTCCTTCGACCACTTAGACGGATAGCCCCCCTTTCCTCTCCCTCCCCATCGTCGGCTATTGTACAAGCGTCTCGGGGGAGGGGAGGGAGACAGGGGGGGGGGGGGGGGGGGGGGGGGGGAGAAAGAGAGAGAGGAATGTCTGACAGTCGGTTTTGTCGATCGGGCAGCCGCCATGTTTCACCTGCTCACCATGGAGACGGCACCAGGGGAACACGTCACGGCTGGCTGGAGGTGAATTGAATCCGCTCACTTAAATCCAATAGAGGCTCCGCGCTTCCGATGCCCACAGAGTGATCCACTAATGTTTTGCTTCTCGGCTTAATTGAGCGTTGTCCCTTCAACTCCACCCACACGTCTTCATCCTGTTTCTAATAGGCACAGGCCTCCCTGAAACTCTAATTACTTTCCTGGCAATGACACAACGGAAGAATATCAAACTTGAGAAACTCCACGGGAAGATGGAAACTGCGTGTCGTCGAATGGGACGTCTTCTCCGTACCGCATGGATTCAATTTCCTCAGCTTTTATTTTCCCATTCCCCGTGAACACTATGCGGATTGGATAACCGCTCGGCTGATGTGTTTGGCCAGGGCTTGTTTGTGTGTGCATGATTTAAAATGTGTCCTTTCCAAAAACCGTTCGAACAAACATGTGCACGGAGTATTTATGTAGACTCACACACACCCACGCAGGCACGCACACATACACACACACACACACACACGCCTAAACACACACACACGTGTGCTCACACACACGTGCCCACGGCCATACACAAACGGCCACACCCACACATAAACACACACACACACACACACACACACACGTGCTCACATGCACAAACACAAACGGCCACTCACGCACACACACACGGCCACACACACACACACGGCCACACCAGACACACATACACGGCCACACACACACACACACGCACACGCCCACGGCCACATACACACACACACTCCCACACATCCATGTCCCAGCTACCCCCAGCACGAGCAGATTACAGAAACAAAACCCCTTAAGTAGAACAACACCTGCCCCTCTGGTTGCCCCCCGCCCCCCACCCTCCCCCACCCTCCCCCCTCCGGTTCCCCCCTCCTCACCTGCAGAGCGGGTCTTGGCGGCACACTTGGCGCAGCTCCAGGCAGTTGGGCTTCACCCTGTCCTTGAAGGAGCAGTCGGGGACGATGGTCTGTCGCCGGCGCTCGGCGCAGCCCCCGTGCAGGCAGGGGCAGAACAGCAGCTGGTGGCTGAACTCGGGCGGCACGCGCTCCAGGAACTGACGCAGCGCCTTGTGGCAGCGCTTCCTGTTGCAGGTCTCGCCGCCCTTGGCCGCGTCGCCGCCGCCGCCGCCGCCGCCGCCGCTCTTGCCGGAGCTGTTGCAGGTGGCGATGTAGGCCGAGCGCTGCTTCTTGCAGGCGGCGTTGAAGTTGCAGGCCTTGGCCGCGTCCAGGCAGGGGTTGCAGTCCTTGTCGGCGTCCGGGCACTGGAAGCGGCTGGGGGCCACCGCCGTGTGCATCCCTGGAGGGGGTGGAGGGGTCAGACCGGGAGCTTTGGAAAGGGGAAGGGGTTTTCGGTAATGGTTCATGGTTGTGAACGATACAATGGCGGCACACATAGGGAATGTCTGCGGTGACAAGAAACCCAAACTGAATCTGTTTAGGGGAAGTCTGGGTAAAACCTAAGTAGAGTTGTAGAGCATTTATGCTGAAAGAAATACTTTAACATCGTGATATCATTATATATACTATGAATATAGTCGGGGGGGCGGGAGCGTATGAGTGTGTCACCTACTTCCTACTCCTCTACAGATAGGGCATTATTCAGTTTACTTTGTTTTTTTGAAATGTACAAGTTTGAAATCGAACTAATCCAATCTAAAGCGCACCGGTAAGCGCTCTCGTGCTGAAGAAGGTCAGCCAACCTATAGTACGCGCCCACGTGCCGTTTAACTAACTCCTACTGTACGCTCTTCTTCTGCACTCTCTGACACGCTGGATGTAAGCGGTTTATTCTTACACCGTCATGGAAAGATGCGTTGTAGGAGACGTCTTTATATAACGCGTTGCACATCACCAATGAATCACTCAAGTCTATTTCGTATTTTGACTCGAAACCGATTGAGGTTCATAATTGGATGTTGGTTTATTTATGCATTGATAGACATTTATGTTGATGATGTGACGTTACTATATTGCTCACAGTACCATTTTTGGCCATCTTTAATTAGAAGAAGCAGTCTGTAACAATGGCTAGGAGCAAAAGGGGGAACTTTGGCAAGAATAATGCCACGGTGTGACTAACACGTCTCGCAGCTTTTAGACAGGGGCAATACACCATGTCAGACAAACCCAAATGTGCTGGAAAATTAAACATTTGACACTTACATTTTGTATTGTCAGAAGCCGATAACACGATCATGGCTAAGGTGCATTTAGTTGCTGTTCGAAGCCCTGAATGTACGACTGCTGCGGTAAAAAAAGATCCCCACCAGCTTTATTTAGCTATCCTGCAAAATAAAAACCCTGCATCGCATCTGCTGGTGGCATCCCCTCTATAGCATTCAGCCTATATTAAAGTTAACCTCCCCCCTCTCCCTCAAAGAGATAATGATATTTCAGAGGTCCTGGTGGCACGGTGACACCCACGGAGATTCATCTCCTATTCAACAGAACCAATCACCATTTGTGTCCATCAGACCGCCTGCAGCAGAAAGAGGACAGGCGTGGATTTAAGACAGCATCACTAGAGGTGTCTGCATTGTTTCCATTCGGATAACATGCTTTACATTCTATTATAGAAAAAGGCACTCGACTCAAATAGACAGTAGACACATAGCACAGAGTGTGAAGGAAATAAAAACACATCAACGAATGAAGAAGAAGGTGGATTTTCTGAGGACTCTTATCTCAGATAAACAGAGCTCTGTACCGGCAGAAGTAAAGTAGAATATCATAAAAGCAGATTTGATTAAAACTAGGGATAGGGTTTTAAGCAAAGTGGTTTTGGAATCCCAAATTGTTTTCATTTGTTTGTCAAGGACTGTATCAAGGTGTTTTTCATGCCAAGAAATTAATATTTTTATAGAAATGATAATCCTGTTCAGCTGTGCTGTGCCTTTGGTAATAACCCTGTATCTCTGTTATGGAAACGACGAGACGACAGCATCATAAAATTATAGATTAAATAGCAAATATGGATGGACTTAACGGAGGACCCCATACAAGATTTGTGTGACCTGACAGAATGAATTTCCAATAAATCTCGAACACTGTGCACGCCGCCGAAGTCCCCGAGGTCATCATCCCCCTCTCTGTAATTGGGTGTGTTTCCTAATATCGACCCTCTATTAATTACCATAATATAGGGGAGAAGACGTTCAAACTGAATACCTCGACGGACGGATGAATAAATGACATAGCATTAAACACTCCCAGCCTGTCCGCGGTGATCTCTAATCTCTCATCACACGAGTCAATAAATCAATCAAGGATGGGTTAACAGGCCTAACCCACATCCATAGCCACTGTTTTCCTCACACAAACCCGAATCAGCCACATCCTGAAGGCCTGAAGCCTATAGAACGATGAGGGCCAATACTCCAAATGTCAAAGAGCAATGCAGCCCCAATGCCATGGCATTAGAGACACAGCCGGGCTGACAGAGAGCGCTGACACTGGCCCCAGGCATCAGGAGGTCAATGCGGGGGCCAAAGTTTAAATAAACTGGGGCGTTTGGATTGAAAAAGGCCTCTTGGGGGGGCCTGGGGTTCATCTTTAGGAGCTGGGAGGTAGTGCAGCGGGGGTGGGGAGGGGGGTTGGGGGGGGTGCAGCCAACTGGCCGGCTTAACATTGATGGATCGCAGCTCCTGAATCTGCTCGGGCCATCTGCAGTCTCTAATATGGGCCACTGGGGCGTCGACGTGGAGGGAGGAGAGGAAAAGGATGAGCATTTAAGATGGTTCAGATCGACTCTCCGTTTCCCTTTTTTCCTCTTATTTTTCGTTCCCCCTCTGATTGGGGAACTGAGATGAGTATTTGCTCTCTGCATCTTCAAAGATGCCCTGAAGCGAGCATGAAGACATAAAGCTGCACTGATGGCTCAGAAGCACCAGTAGCGTGGCTGCTGTGGGAGAGGGAGCAGGAGGAGGAGCAGGAGGAGGAGGAGGTGGAGGGAGGCAGGGCAGCAATGGGAAATGGGTGGGGAAAGACGCAGTATTGTGTTAGTGTGATAATTGATTTTCCGAGTGCATTATCATGAAGGTTTTCAGCAAACATACTGTGTCATAATGCGAGGGGAAAAGGGGTTCATAAGTCAACGACAAGCAACTTGGAAAATGGAAATAGCTTTAAGAGCCAGAGCAAGATAGAGAGAGGGAGAGAGCGAGAGACAGAGACAGAGATAAAGAGAGACAGAGAGACAGAGAGACAGAGAGAGAGCCAGAGAGAGAGAGAGAGAGAGAGAGAGAGAGAGAGAGAGAGAGAGAGAGAGAGAGAGAGAGAGAGAGAGAGGGATAGGTAGCGAACTGAAGGAGTTGATTCCCGCGGATGATTATTATGACAGAAAGATGAGGACATGCAGGAGAGCCACTTTAAGCAGGCAGAGAAGTGCCTGCTTTCAATTAACCCAGCCCCATTCTCTGCATGTCCCCAGCTCGCGCTCACAATCATTAAGCCCTGATAATCAGCGGTGCAATCAGCACACGTTCCTCCGTCGACTGGAATATTTACAGCAAAGTACTGTGGGCTCATTTGGGCAACGGAGAATACATGATTGATTAAGCCAGAGTGTAAGAACGCATCCATTTATGGATTTTTAATAAGGAAATGACAAGAGCACATGGAGATCGAGGGAAAGTTGTGATATTCAAATCTACGCTAATATGATTCAATAGTGGCATTGTGTGCGAAGCGCTGATGTGTGAGAGTGTGTTTAGTCGGAATAGATGCATCTTCAAAAGCATAGGTCAGACCTTGAGGATGTGGATAAAGGTATGAATATACATGTAAGTATTATTATGCAAAGTGAAGTCATTGAATGAATACGGTAGCAAGCAAAGAGTAACAAAGAGTCTTAGTCTCTATACTAATTAATTGTTGGCATAACATTGTGCCAGCATAATTGAAAATTAAACAAAACTGCCATGCTTATGGAAATCTTCCAAACACTATTAACCTTAAAAGAAGATTTAATCCCAGCCGTCGGAGTGGAGGGCCATAGTTTTTCCAACAGCCGGCTGTTTGATTCAGAATGTAGATAGATTTTAATAGGGTTCTCTGGTCGGAAGGGTCCTATAAATTAGACGGAGTGATCGGGAAGGGAGTGAAAATGGCCGTGTATCCATTTCACACACCGCATCGAGCCAGATGGATGGTGTGTGGATGGAAAAACAGATCTATAGAAATGCAACAAAAAAAAAAAAACTGCGACAGAGGTGGGGAAGGAGTGAGAGGCCTACAACAAGATGGAGGGGCAGCAGAGGCACATAAAGAAAGAGGGAGAGATCAAGTGGACTGGGAAGAGAAATTGACAAAAAAAAACGTTCTCTCGCATCTCTCCCCCTCTCCCTCTCTCCCCCTCTCCCTCTCCCTCTCCCTCTCCCTCTCTCTCTCTCTCTCTCTCTCTCTCTCTGGAGACCCAACTGAGGCCCTCTGTGAGACTCCCAGAACAGGAGAGTGGCAGTGGGGGTGCATGGGGGCCAGCCAGAGAGGGGAACACGTACGAGTGAGGCGGTGGCGAGGGGGTAGGGGTTGGGGACGAGGGAAAACCGCACACGTACGTACACACGTACGTACACTAGGGATGGGCAAAATGATTCTTTTCCGGGAACTAGTTCTTTCAGTTCAGTTCACTATAACGATTCGTTTATTTGATTCGTTCGTTTTGATTCGTTCGTTACGTCAGATTACATCTTAAAAAAAAAAAAAAAAAATTATAATTTTTTTTTTTTTTAATTGGTCGTTGGTCCAGATAGGACCGTCAAGGCCGCAGTCCGCCGTTTGGAGATGCCTGCTATATAGTATGTCGAACGTCCCACCAATATTTATACCACTTGCTTACTCTCTATATTTCATTCATGGTTTTACATTTATAATTTTATTTTACTTTACATTTAATTCTTCATTGTTCAGGCATTACAGAACTTGCATGGTCATAAATAAAAAATACGAACTGCAGTTTAATTTCTTTGTTTGTTCTTAAATTGACGTAGAATGGAGCAAAGACTCCTGGGATTGGGAAATGTGTTTATCCAATAAACAGATGGAGGTCAAGTCTATTTTCGAAAAAATGTAGGGGGATATATGAGTCGAATGGTATGACCCAAGATACGTCAGAGAGAGTAAGCGCGCATATTCGACGGTACCGCCTTGTCATTGGTTTACCCAGGTGCCATTCCAACACCATTGCTACCTCTCATTGGCTGAATCTTTGAGGAAGTTGTAGACTCAATCAATATAAGTCGCGGGGAGACGGAGCTCTGTTCGTTTGTATATTTTATTTACGTGACCATATGTTTGGTTGATGTTAAAAAAAAAGAATCAAAGAACCAGTTCTTCTTGTTTTGGGGAACCAGTTCTTGTCGTTCACGTTCGGGATTCGTTCTTTGTAACGAATCAGTCGCGACCGACACATCCCTAACGTACACACGTACACGCATCTGGATTTTGATGAGTTTTTTCTTTCCTCTCCCCCCCTTCCCTATAGTAAGGGATCTTCCTCTCCTCGGTAATTGCTCTCTCTCAGCCTTATTTGAATTCTGCAGTTCATATATCATCCGGTCCTCCGGGGACGCTGCGCTACGGCAGCAGGGTTCAGCCTAGGTTAGGAGCCGGCTCTTGGCTCCGGCGCAGCCTGCTCAGTCATTAGGAGAGGTGCCAGAGTTGGGGTTTAATACGGCCCTGGGTGGACGCGCCCGGGCTTGTTAGGGAAGTCTTTAGTCCGGACCCCGAGGAGCATGTCAAGCCTCGCTGTGTCAAAGGCCTCATCAGTCATTATATCTGTACCCGGTGTCACAGCGGGCGTCCAAGGGACCTGACAAGGGAGAGAGACGGACACAAAGAGAGAGAGAGAGAGAGAGAGAGAGAGAGAGAGAGAGAGAGAGAGAGAGAGAGAGAGAGAGAGAGAGAGAGAGAGAGAGACAGACAGACAGACAGACAGACAGACAGACAGACAGACAGACAGACAGACAGACAGACAGACAGACAGACAGTGATGGGAAGGGGAGAGAAAGAGAGAGAGAGAGAGAGAGAGAGAGAGAGAGAGAGAGAGAGAGAGAGAGAGAGAGAGAGAGAGAGAGAGAGATAGAGAGAGAGCGCGGGAAAAAGATGGATGCAAGATAAAGATTGGTGCTGGAGGAATATGGCAGTAAGATTCTCCTTTCATACTGGCCATGCCAGAGAGAAGTGGAGCCGGCTTCAGACGCAGATCAATGAGCTTTATGGAACATTCCCAAAAAAAGGTATAATCTGAACACTTCCCTGGAGTGCAAAAAAATGCCTCAAATAAGAAATAGCCAGAAGATAGAGAGAGAGGGACAGAGAGAGAGAGAGAGAGAGAGAGAGAGAGAGAGAGAGAGAGAGAGAGAGAGAGAGAGAGAGAGAGAGAGAGAGAGAGAGAGAGAGAGAAAGAGAGAGAGAGAGAGAGAGAGAGAGAGAGAGAGAGAGAGAGAGAGAGAGAGAGAGAGAGAGAGAGTGATACAAAGAGCGAGAGAGCCAGTGGGTGATGGCGATAAAGAGAGAAAGTGTGAGTGATAAAAAAAGACTAACAGCAAAACTGGAAGAGAAACACAAGCGTGTGCTGGTTGCCGGTGTACAGTGAACGCCTTAGTCTAGCCCACTGAAGAGTGTACAGCCCCACTGGGGAGTGCGTGCGTGTGTGCGCGTGCGTGCGTGCGTGCGTGCGTGTGTGTGTGTGTGTGTGTGCGTGTGTGCGTTTGTGTGTGTTTTGGAGGGGGGGGCGGGGGCAAGGCTCCAAAGTAACCTTACATCTTCGTAAACAAATTTCTACACTTGCGAACATCTGCCTTGGAAGTTTCACTCCATCTCTTTTGAATTTAATGTTTGAGCTTATTCAGTGGCCCTCAGCCTGAATACGCACACGGTTGAGCTTGTTAACAGAATGTACTCAAAGGCAATGGCGCACTCTTTATTGTTGTTCTTCAGTAATGTCGGTCTGTGGCTGCGTGCTTGTGTTGGTTTGGTGTGCGTGCGTGTGCGTACGTGTGCGTGCGTGTGCGTGTGCGAGCTTACTCACTCGCATGGCGGATACATGTATTTATGCGCCTTTGAGTGTTTCTGCAAGCCTGCATAGTTTAGTTGAGTGTATACTTTGCAGGCCTGTCCGCGGTATAGTCCTGGGCCCGTGTGTGTATTTAAATTGCCTCGCCTCACATGGAGTGCGATTCTGCCGGAGCTTTATCACCAAGTAATCAGTTCAACCCTTAAAACAAGTCCAGCCCTAGTTTGAGTGTCCGCTGCATGCATTAGTAATGAGAGTTGTGAGTTGTTGTGTCGAACATATTAAAAGCCCCTTCTGTAACAGTCAGCGTTTTCCAAACAAGCTTGAATTGGTGAATGGTGAATAATCAACACCATATACCACAGATTGTTCATTATTTCACTTTGGTGGCATAATTAATTATTTTGCATGGACCTACAGAACCCGCACACAAGCACACACGCATGCGAGCATACACACACACAAACACAAACACACACACACACATAGACATACATACACAGACAAACAGACAGACACACACACGCACGCGCACACACACACAAACACACACACACAAACACAGTGGTAGTGAACCAATACTGATAGTGTTTTGTCGGTGTGGTCCAAAATGTGATACACATACACATCCTACTCATTTAGTCACGTTCAATTATGCATTAACACTCAAAACACAAATAAACACACACACACACACACACACACACACACACACACACACACACACACACACACACACACACACACACACACACACACACACACACAAATACACACAAACAAACAACCAAGTAAGGGTCTAATCCTAATAACGCGACCCCCTCAGATACCTGTCGTGCCGTACGTCGTACGGGTTACTATAATAATTGTTATGAGGGGGGAACATCTCCTCGCATGCTAAGCTGCTGCCGCGGCGCAGCAGTCTGGCCCCTCTCGGCCTCTCTCTCCCCCCACATTTTAATTGGGTGGTGAGCCCACTCGGCGAGCAGGTGAGGGGCTTAGTGCTGCAAGGTAGAAGATCTAAGTGGACTGTCACGTCCTGCAGGCCAATATCCCAGCATGCACCACTCTATTCTCCTGCCCCGCACCTCCGGATAAGTTAATGAGCTCACCGTCAGGGCGCACACGGGGAACAGAATACATTTCAAATAAAGAGTTTAGAAATAATTGCAATTAATGACCGACACGTTCGTTCATCCCTTATTACGCTAATGAACGAGGGTCTTTGCATTGTGATGAGTTAATCCTCCGCGTCCAAAACACAATAACTTCTCTGCGACCGCTAACATTGGGCTATTAGTGGGCCCGGTGGAGAGCTGTTGACCTGTTTACAGAGCCCTGTGGAGGCACAGCACGGAGAACCAGGGGGCAAATAGCTGCGCTCCCAGCAGAGGTGCCAGGTAAGCAACGTAGGAGCACACTAACCTCCCCCCGCCTTATCTGGTACGAGCACGAGCACCCACGGCGGGGAAGCACTTCCTCCCAGCGTGATGGCTCTGCTACCCGGTATCTCTCCCCGAGAACCAAAACTCTCCCCGTAGTTTAGATTATTTTTCAGTTTTTCACACCTCCACTTGTTCATGCACTGACCCCCCCCCCGTCTAATCAACTGAAGTGGTCACGATGAAGTCCCTCAGTCTCAGTACAGTGCGATAAAGTCCCTCAGTCTCAGTACAGTGCGATAAAGTCCCTCAGTCTCAGTACAGTGTAGACATTAAACAGCCGATTGGGAATACTTTCCATGTCTGTTCGTGAGAAGTATTCGTTCCCGAGCAAGTGTCTAATTACTTATCTATTTGCCCCGTGGTTTTCTGAAAGTGCTACAATCAATTACTCTGCCTTCCGAAAAAGCAAAATAATAAAGTATGGCTTGCGGCTAAATAGATTTAGAATCCAATTTTTCACCTTGCGCCGAGAAGAGCCTTTAGCTGAAGCAGAATGGAAACAGGATGGAGTCTCACCGAGGGTTTAATATGTCTCGGTAGATGACACCGTCATCCTCACGACGCACACACACACCTCCTGCTGAGACCTGTGTGTGTTCGGGCACGCCTGCAAACACTAGCTGATCACACTCTCTCTATCTATCATCTCTCAGTATACAACTTCTATATCATTAGATATATAACTTATATCATGTGATAGAGTTGTATCTGGGTCTCTCGCTCTCTACCTCTCGCTCTCTCCGTCCCCAGATGTATTTTAAATACGACTATTTTCCTTAACAAATGACAGACAGCCGATTTCAAGCTCAGGGGATTATGCAAGCCGAGCCTTTTCTGTACCTCCCAGATAAAAACACACCAGATGTTAAAAAAAGCGCAAAAATTTGCTTCTTTGGAGTGTGTGCGTGTGTGTGTGTGTGTGTTTTGTTTTTTTCAAACAAAAAAAAGGAGCAATGGCACATCCTCCAGCAATTTTTGTCTTAAGCAGATCAAAGAGAAATGATTGAATTTCCGTGTGCATGTGTGTGTGTGTGTGTGTGTGTGTGTGTGTGTGTGTGTGTGTGTGTGTGTGTGCCTGTAGCTCTGGCAGGAGAGCAGACAGACCCTTTGCCCCCCCCTCCCCCCCCCCCCATCTATTCACACCTATTACACTGCAGGCCTCCAGGCATTAGCATTAGCTTTATTGTAGCTTTATAATAAGATGTGCATTGATTAGTAATGCCCGGGCGATAATAAGCAGTAAATGAAACAGAGAGTTGTAGTTCCCCGGCCGACTCCTGGGCGGGTTTAATTAGTAGTCCAAATAGGAAATCAAACTGAAGGCAGAATCGATGAATGGTAAGATATGGGGGCATTGGGCAGAGGGGGAGGCCACACATGAATCGACAGCCCCCCCCCCCCCCCCCCCCCCGCCCTGGGGTGCTGGAGGACAGAGTCAAAGATAAGCATCCACCTCACTCCATGACCAAAGGCTGAGTGAAATGTCAGGCGGAGAAGAAGGAAAAAAAAAAGCCTCCCTCTAATCTACCCGTGTGTCGGTGGACCAGCAGCCCCGACACGCCCGGGGCCGCGACACCAGCGCCTTCTCTCAGCTACAAGGCACCTCTCCATTCGTCTTCATCCCCCTCCTGGCGTGATAAAGGATGTCAGGGTGGGGGGGGGGGGGGGGGATCAGGGCAGTTGGTTACCTGAGATAATGGAGGCCAGGCGCAGGGTGTCCGGCGTGCGGACGGGGGCCACGGGCTCGTAAGGGGACGTCTCGTAGAACTCGCCACCTGGCAGGACAGAGAGCGGGGGGGGGGGGGGGGGGGTGAGACCATTGGGATGGATATCAGCAGCACACGGTAACATGGAGGGTGGTTCAGCTCTAATGTTAACATGGACAATGGTTCCCATGTTAACATGGAGGGTGGCTCAGCTCTAATGTTAACATGGAGGGTGGCTCAGCTCTAATGTTAACATGGAGGGAGGTTCAGCTCTAATGTTAACATGGAGGGTGGCTCAGCTCTAATGTTATCATGTGGTTCAGCTCGGCTATAGAGGCCCATGTCAACAATGAGTGTTTCACCTTTCAGCTGTCCTGTAACTCATGGTACCAAACATGCGGGTGTGTGTGTGTGTGTGTGTGTGTGTGTGTGTGTGTGTGTGTGTGTGTGTGTGTGTGTGTGTGTGTGTGTGTGTGTGTGTGTGTGTGTGTGTGTGTGTGTGTGTGTGTGTTGTCTGTGTGTGTGTGTGTGTGGGGGGGGGGGGGGGGGGGTCATTGTGGGTGTGGGTGTCGGTGGGTGTATTGGTGTGTGTGTGTATGCGGGGGGGGGGGAGTGTGTGTGGGAGGGATGGTGGGTAATTGTAAGGAGTGAAAGGCTATCTCATAAGTCATGGCACAAAATATGCCCGAGGGTGTGTGTTTGTGTGTGTGTGTGTGTGTGTGTGTGTGTGTGTGTGTGTGTGTGTGTGTGTGTGTGTGTGTGTGTGTGTGTGTCTGACATACTTTTAAGGAGTGAAGGGGTTTACAATAATTCATTGCACAAACAGGCTGGAGGACATATGTGGATGTGTGCGTGCATAGGTGTGTGTGTCTGAGATGAAGAATGTGTTTCTAAAGTAAGTATTTTCTAAGCAATAGAGAATGGGCAATGGCTAACATACCTAAGAGAAGGGTAACAAGGCGCAAGTGTGATTAATACAACGGCGGCCGTTGGACATGATATGCAGAAACAGATGGTTCACTGCAGCGTAATTCATTTCATTTCTGGTCAGATTATTTGTTGGTTTTACGCCGTGCTTTGGGAGAATGTGCCAGACGAGCCAAGTGGTAGAAATGCATTCATGATCTAGGGGTTGCTCACATTGAACACCAGACCTCGCTTTGTTACACATAAATTAGAAAAATACAGAAAATTAGCACGCAACTGACTGACTTTGTCCCATGCGCCCGCTTCACCGTGGACCCTAATGCCGCATTTAAAATTCATAGCCATTCGGCGTGATGGAGACAGACCCTCCAGTGTGTAATAGCTTTGCATTCTGATCCCAAAAGCAACACAGGCAGGGTGTTGAGAGACAGCCTTGGAGTCCAACACGGCTAATTAGAAAATCTGAGACCTGTTGGTGCTGGTTGGATCCCGTCCTGAGCACACCCGTCGACTTATCAGGAGATCTGATCGACGTCTGTCCGTCTGGCTGCCTGTCAATCCAGATCAGTCTATCTGTCCCTGTCTGGATTTCAATGCGCTGCTATACATTTCATAGTGTACAGCATTGCAGTGCAAACCAGCGTCTCAGCTGTCTCTGACCTGTATACATAAGCGCTGTGTATAATGTGCTGCTGTATATTTTGCTTCAGCGTCACGACTCTGCATCAACGCTCGCTCTCATCACAACAAGATGAGCTTAGCCGGCCATGCTCACCCCAGATAACGACCGGCAGCAGACATGACATAGTGCCTGTCTATAAAAGCGTATTGAAAATGTGTGTGTGTGTATGTATGTGTATGTGTGTGTGTGTGTGTGTGTGTGTGTGTGTGTGTGTGTGTGTGTGTGTGTGTGTGTGTGTGTGTGTGTGTGTGTGTGTGTGTGTTGTTGTTGTTATGGCCTCTGTCGTTTTCTTTGGATGCATCGGATGTTTGAAGATGCAGACACAAGTCGTTTTCGTACAAGCGGACGTTGTGATTTCCCTTTTTAAAACTCAGCAATGGTCCGTCTGTCTGTCAGTGATTACGTTTTGTTAAAAGCTTATTTAATCTTCTTTCCCCTTTCTTTGATTGCGCTTCATGTTTTTCTGGGGAGACAGAGACCTCAGAGGCCGGCAGGACCAAAGAATATGCGGCAGCTCTAATCATAACCATTACCTCTTCTACTATCGTTGGCTTCACAAGGCTTTCAACAAGTCACGGTTTTATTTCCCAACCTCCATCCTGAAGCCAGTTCTTCTTATAGCAGGGTCACTTGTGTGTGGTTTTTACCAGAGAATATTTCAGAGTAAAAGCGTAATGGCAAATCCCATGCACCATGAGCCATCAAAATGGTTTATTCTGTACAGCACCACCACAAAAAAATAACGACACACCATCCTCAGCCTACAGCAAAAGTTATAGTATATATCCTTTTACTGCGCGAGAAATATTCACTGCTTACAATGAAATAATGGAATAATCACACTCTAATTAAATAATTCATGTTTCTGTTCGCCGTTCTGCATTTCATTAAACCATAAATGTCAGCCCTCAACGTTTACGGATTTTCAAGGATTCTGGAGATTATTTACTGTCGAAGCAATGTGCACTGATACGATTAGACAATACAGCTCATCGTCTCATCCTCCCTTGAGAAGTGGTGTGAAGCAATACAACTCATCTCGACGGGAGGGCTTGTATTTGAAAAAAATAAATAATAATAAGCCTTTTGACAGAAATTCTGAACCCAATTATGTATTCATCAAGTCGTACAAGAATCCTTGCCAGCTGTTTAGCAGCGCGATGACTTTAGCCTTGGGGCAACAACTTATCACTCTAATTATGGCTCCGCTGGCTGGACTGCACTTCACGGCGACAGTACACAGACGGTGAGTGAGAGTATCCCCGGACCGACAGCAGGCCTCTGGCACTTTGAGTTGCCTTCAGACGGGAACACTGCTCTTAAGTGCGTTCAGAGCTCATGGTGGACGAGGTGGTGGCGGTGGTGGTGGTGATGGTTGTGGTGATGGTGGTGGTGGTGGTGGTGGCTGAGGTGGTGGAGGTGGTGGTGGTGGTGGTGGTGGTGGTGGTGGTGATGGTGGTGGTTGTGGTGGTGGTTGTGGTGGTGGTGGTGGTGGTGGTTGTGGTGGTGGTGGTGGAGGTCGTGGCGGTTGTGGTGATGGTGGTGGTGATGGTTGTGGTTGTGGTGGTGGTAATGTTGGAGGTGGTGGTGGTGGTGGTGGAGGTGGTGGTGATGGTGGTGGGGGTGGTGATGGTGGTGGTGGTGGAGGAGGTGGTGATGGTGATGGTGGTAGGGGTGGTGATGGTGGTGGTGGTGGAGGAGGTGGTGGTGGTTGTGATGGAGGGGGTGGTGATAGTTGTGGTTGTGGTGGTGGTAATGTTGG
>NC_079417.1:11350963-11375963 GCF_026213295.1 Gadus chalcogrammus
ACAGCGGGCTGAGCAGCAGCACCTCCAGTGCCGCGCGGCACTCCCGGTTGGTGTCCAGCATGGAGTCCTTCTCCTTGCCGACCAGGCACTGCCGCATCACCCGGTAGCGGGAGCTGCAGTGGGGGTTCTGGTTGCACATTTCGGCGGCCTCCACGCAGTCCACCCACTGCGGCTGAGGGGGGGGGCCAGGGCTGAGCAGCACCCCCGCGTTGTCCCCGCCCGGACCGGATAGAGCCAGGCCGGGCGCACCGGAGGAGGAGCCCCCCCAGGAGGGCACGGCCCGATCTGGGGGGGGGGGGTCAGGGGCGAGAGAGAGAGAGAGAGAGAGGAAAGATCAGACGCAGTGAAAGGAAATCTTAAGGCATTCTGTGATATAAATCTATAGGGGACCTTTTTGCATCTTTGCGTTTGTGCCTTTGTGTGTGTGTGTGTGTGTGTGTGTGTGTGTGTGTGTGTGTGTGTGTGTGTGTGTGTGTGTGTGTGTGTGTGTGTGTGTGTGTGTGTGTGTGTGTGTGTGTGTATACCATTTTGTTGGTATGGGGCAGAACTGGCTGGGGTTTTGCTTAGACTGCAGTATGACTACCCAGCAATTAACTGACAGCACTCCGACTCATTAAAACTAATACACAACATAAACCTACCTGCCAAAGGTTGGGACTTCCAGGTTTAAAAAACAGTGTTTTGAACATATTCCTGGGTCGTTTGAGTTAACAATCAGGATTCTTCTAATCAATATAAAACCAGTTGGCTCTGTGCATGGTGGTACACGAAACAAAAGCAGAACTGACTTAGTCAGCCAAATCCAACCTTCTCTACCGGTTCACCAACATTCTGTCGTGGAAGCTAATCCCGATAATTATTCTATTACTCGAGGCACGAAAACGAGACAAACGCTTGCAATGCACGATCCACTGTTCGCACAAAAAACATGGGTTTGGGTCAATGTTCAGGAGATAAGTCAACAGGTGACGATCTACAACGTATGCAGACACCACGATTGAAAAATTCATCTGGTTGAATATCTGGTCTACCTCGACAACTAACAATGAAGTGGCAAGAGAGACATCTTGTGGCCGCCTTGAACTTTCAGCCTTCATGCAATAGCTGCAGACAGTCACGGAGGAGGAAAAATAAGTCAGGGCACATATTCATATTCAGAAGGAAACGCATTGCTTGAACTGCAAAATATATCCACAAACACACCATGCAGTGATGGTTGATATAATTAGACGATGATTATAATGTTGTTTTCACTGAGCATAGAAGCTGTGTGTGTGTGTGTGGGGGGGGGGGGGGGGGGGGGCATTACCACATCATTTAAACACTCTATAAGACAGTCAGCAATTTAAAATACCCCTTTTAGAAGACGACGGAACGCCAAAATGATCCAGTTATGGATGTTGGTGTATTTGCGGGCTGCTGTATCCATCTGACCATAATTAAAACAACTGCTACATGCACAAGTTGAAATGTAAATTGGTTTGGATCAATAAGACATTCTATGTTAATAAAGATGTTCCGATGCCTGAATATCTTTAAGCACATTGACATCATGCCGACTCCCCTTAAACGCACACATGGAGAGAAAATGCGTCAAAAAGTGGACGGACAGGCAGAGTATAGCAGTGATGATCCATGATCAAACGTTTCACTCTCACCTAACAACAGAAGAAGGACATGAATGTAATTCCACATGGTGATGGACTTCATTGTGTCTTCAGGGGCAGGAAAGATGACTTGCAATCCAGAATTTGAGGAGTATTCGTCCGCCTAATAAAGGTGAACGTTGACCCAGGATTAACTAAAATTATGTCCTAATACAACTCCTCCAATACCGGGGCGCACCTTCTGAAAATCCACGCTTTTTTTAAAATAATCCGTCAATGTTCGAAACCCTTCAAATCCTTCAGATTTTTCTTTGAAAAAAAAGATAAACTGTAGCACCAATCAATCCATGAAATAAGTTTTCCCTCGGTCCCGTTTGAGCTGCGTTGCTATCGGATCACAATGCTCTGTCCGCATCACCGGAGCCCGGTGCCCCTTGACTCTGGATAAATAGTCTGGATAAATCAGTCCCGTTGCAGCAGCAGAAACCGACGCAAATCGAAAGTTGCATCAAGAGCTTTGAAGAGGAACATGAAGTCAATTAAAAGTGCCGACCAGCTCCATGCAGGGAAGGCGGTCTGGATCCTCAGCTCCACCAAATGCCGCGCGACTGAGAATGACGCTTGGAGAGTGTGAGCGTTTCTTTTTCCACCGCACGCACTGCATGTGCAGCTGACGGTCCTGCTTTATAAGCGGGCTCCGGTGCTCCAGCAGAGGGCGGTGACGATGTCCTGCTTCAACCGGAGAGGAAAATAAAAAAATAATGAGAACTAAATTATTCCCAGACACAATGATGAAATGGAATCTGGAAAAAAAGTAGACCAGGATTGACTGAGCAGAAGCATATTATTAGATATATTTTTTCACAATTGTTATTCCTATTGGATCCATCGCAGGTTTGTCTCGGTGAGTAGCGGAGGGTCGTTCACACGCACGCACACGCAGACACACACACACACACACACACACACACACACACACACACACACACACACACACACACACACACACACGCAGACACACACACACACACACACACACACACACACACACACACACACACACACACACACACACACACACACACGCACGCACGCACGCACACACACACACACACACACACACACACACATATCCAACTACAAACTATAAAAGAAGGGAACGGTGGTAGAAGGGAATGCAATGGAAAGTGTTTCTTCTGAGGCCATTGATTTCTCGATTCATACATTGTATTCTCTACTAAGCCCAAGGCTTTCTGTGACAAGACAATCCATGGATATTCACTAAGAACTGTTCCTCAGGAAAAGGGTCCACAGATTGCTCTAAAGCAGAGCGTATTACAGAGCCATCATTCATTCCAGCAATATCCTCGCACTCCATATCACATGTGTGCTTCCTGAGATAGAAAGATTAAACAAATGACACAGAGGCCCCTATTATTGGTGTCTGATGGGACCAACTGGTGGTAACCCGCAGAAGCTGGCACTTGTTGAAATGGCCTCGCATTAACCAAAACGACTTTGCTGGGCGTCATCGCCTGAATGGTGTCTGGAATGTTATGAATGTTATAATGTGTGATTATGAATCACACATCTTGAAACACAAAGCCTTTATTTAGAGCTCCCGACAGTGACAAAGTACAAGGCCACTGGTTTGTAACGACGTTTGTCCATCAGGCCCCATTCACCGAGGCAGAAAGAGCCGGGCTGTCTCTGAGCTCCAGGTCCGTGGCATCGGTCTGCACTCCTCCGCCCACACGCAACGCACTGACCCCCAGTGTCATACAGCATGGGAACAGGCATCGGCGGACAGGCTCGTCCTGTATGTAGGCCTTCACTGCATGCATCCCGCCACCGATTCACTAGACGCTCGGTGTATGTGTGTGCGCTGTGCCGTCGTCACGCGACCCACAGGGAGAAGCGGCGTTGATGATTATCATGTAAGAGACGCATTGTGTCAGAAAAACATAAGTCTCGCATTGTGGATTCTCACCGAGGGCCACCCGGGATCTTGCGTTCGTTTAGGGCACCGCAGGTGGATGCATCTCTACAGGCATCATTTTTTATGTGTCAGGCTATCAGGTCCAAGGTGGGATTTAATTCTTGTTGACATTGCATGATGCACCCTTCTCCGTGGGTATTTAATTTCCCTGGCTCCAGCTCGATAAAGCAACTCCACTTTTTTCGCCTTGTACAATTAGACAGAGAGAGAGGGAGCCCGTGGAGACTCAGCCGCTCACAATGCATGGATAGACACGTGCACTCTCACGCGCGCACACACACACACACACACACACACACACACACACACACACACACACACACACACACACACACACACACACACACACACACACACACACACACACACACACACACACACACACAGAAGACACACACACACAGAAGACACACACACACACACACACACTTTATTACAAATGCAAACAGTCCTGCGGGCCAAAACACACACATATGCACACACACAGACACATATGCTAAGTTTGTGTGAAAATACACACGCATGCCAAACAGACACACAACTTTCGTGTGCAAACCCACGCACACGCTCACAGACGCAAGGACTATTTTAACTGCATACCAAGTAGCAATTTTGGCTGGAGATTTTTCGACATGCCATGACAGATCTGGATCAAGAAGGAAGTTGTTCTCACATTTAAGGAACATCTCTCTGTCTCTGTCAGTCTCCCCCCCCCACACACATATTTCCAATGCGGCCTCGAAGGGTTCAAATCATTAATGGAGTGTTAAATAATGACAGCGATTACCGTCAAAGTGAGAACTTTGCCGTGATTAAACGACTCACTTGAGAGAGACAGAAAAGACAGAAGGAAAGGCAGTCAAAAAAGAGGTCAACCATAATTAAAGCCAATCACACGATTGACAGTCAACGAAGTCACACCCACCTTGATTTGGAGTCACTGCTGCCTGCTGATCTGAACACAGCAAGCTCATGGTGCGTTGTATTTGTTGCATGTGTTTATGTCTTTAAGGGCGCCTGGCCTTTACCGGAGGATGCAAAGACAATTGGGAGAAAGGAGCCAATCCTTCACAATATCAATAATGATAATAATAAAAAAATCTTGAATTGTCATAAATCCATCTTAATGTTGTGCTTTTATAGATTTACACGGACACTATGGTAGGTTAAGTGATGACGCGATTCATACAGCACACACAAATCAGCTCTAAACTAAATGCACCCCAAGCAAGGGGTCACTATAGGTCAGCAACACATTCAGATATTGTAGCCTTTGGTAGAGAACGGCAATTAATTAAAAAATATCATAAAATGACCTGACACACACTCACACCCACCCCCACATACACACAGACACAGACTAGATAAGAATATTATGTGCTAATTAATGTACATCTTGGGAGAGACGTATTAGCGAGCAGTCCACGACCTGAGACAAGAAGCGTGATGAAGTCGTTTCACAATTAATCAACACAGGAAGCCAAATGTAAAACTGAACCCCTTTGACGTTTATAAAATGAGACATATTTAGGAGCAAGTCCCTCTTCGTTACAGGCGGTAACATATAATAATATTTGAAAATATTAAATCTCTGTGAATATGAGGTCAGAATATGCATGCACTCTGTTGGGCTGGATCCGAGAGTGTAATTACAATTTAATGAGCAATAAAGCCGAAGAGCAATGCTGAGCCCCCACTTCATGATACGATATGTAACCTGCTGTTTACATACTGTAAAAGGACATAGTGTTAAAAGTATTTGACTCTAGTTTACCTATAGGCATGTTCTTATTTTAATTTTTCTTGTTTAATTGTTATAACCTACGGGAAAATGTATTGAAGATCTAGAATGACCACAAGCATGCATCAGGACCTTCAAATAGAGCACTAGATAGAATCCAATTGTGTCCTTCAATCTCAATTTCAATTCCTGTTATAAACTTGTTCTTATTTCTGTGGTGCCCAATATCGTCTGCTGCAGCCACATTTGATTCTTCCTTTTGAATAATCTGCAACCCGGTTCATTTGCACAACAACAACAACCAATGGGTATGGGGTTGTGTATAGCGGAGAATGTCCTCGTTGCTTCGACTCTCTGGAGACTGGCCCACCTCCATCCATTTGTTTCCTAGACATTGACCATTTTCTATCACATTACCTTATGAGAATTCAATTTCCTGTGATGCCTCTTTGCGTGTCGTAAGTGCTGTGTGTAGCTCATCGGGGCTATTGTCTTTCCATTCTGTAGATGCTGTAAAACACTTAGTTTTAAATGATTTAAAAAAGCATACATACAAACAAAATGTCATTTCAGTACTTATGCTCAGCTTTATTTGTAGTCCTTTTAGTTTTTCGTACAGCCATGCACACATATGCTTAAAGCCGGTATTAACAGTATGCGTGTCACGTCAACCAAAGTCATGTTGTCTATGGAGTCAAATCCGTTGAAATATTGAAGGTCGCAACAGGATTTCTCGCTTTATCTTTTTGAACGGAAGAAGAGTGTCTGCATGAGGAGGCTGTGGCTCCACGCAGGGACTCTCAGCACACAAACACGCTCCGCTCAGCACACAAACACAATTCACTCCCAGCCCAGAAGAAACATAACCACTGTCTGCCACAAACAAAACCGCTGTGTAGTCCCACCGAGTTTAACGGGGTCAGCTCTGCTAAAGAGCTTTACTAAAATAGATCACCAGGTCTCCGGCCTGATGGCGGCAGCCGCCATGATCTCGCTGAAGTCTTTTTTTCCCTTTCTTTCCCTTTTTTTTTTTTCTTTCATTGAAGACACCCGTTCACACCTCTTCAGTTGCGGTGTGTCGTCGTCACGGTAACAGCCGTCTGGTTCATGTCGTTAAACACGCCGTGCGTCCCGTACGGAATGTTGACGGGCACCTCGGCGCGTCCTAGCTCCGTGAAGGTCTTGGCGTCCAGGACAAGCAGGAACGTGCTCTTGTCCTCCAAGGAGAAAACACAAGGAATGAGAGATGACATCACAGCCGAGGTGTAGCCCTCCGTCTTAAGGTAATTAAAGGGAGCGAATCCCCCCCCCCCCTCCCCCCCCTGGCGTCTGCGGGGATCCAATGTCACACTGTATTGGGGATCATTGTATGTGGAGGTCCCCCCCCTATATCGTCCACTATTTCCATCTGTGACACCTTGTTTCTTTACGACACAAAGTTTGTATGGTAATCAGCTGTAAACACAAAATCCTTTGTAAGCAAGAGTGCACTGTTGTTGTTTTATATGGAGACCTCTGACCCCACTGACCTCTTTGGGGTTGATGATGACAGACATGACCACGCCATCATCCTCCTCGGTGGCGTTGGGTGCGGGGACGAACACGGGCTCGGAGGGGAACAAGCCGTGGTGACGCCACGCCTACACACACAGACATAACCAGACGAGGCAGTGTTACTCTGGGCCCATTGGACCCCGGTGACATGAATCCTTTATCTGGTGTCGAGAGAGGGAGAGAGGAAGAGAGGGGGGGAGAGAGAGAGAGGAAGAGAGGGAGGGAGAGAAAGAGAAAGAGAAAGAGAAAGAGAAAGAGAAGAGAGAGAGAGAGAGAGAGAGAGAGAGAGAGAGAGAGAGAGAAAGAGAAAGAGAAAGAGAAAGAGAAAGAGAGAGACTTGATTCAGCCCCAAGGAGAAATAAATCCATTAAAGCAGCTCACAAAAAATCCAAAAGTCAGGACATTAATTATTAGAATAAAGAAAACAATATTAATAATCACCCATAATTAAAATAAAAACAAAGTCAAACGTAAAACGTTAACCGAAAGCTGTGTCGATCCGTTTACAGAGAAAAGATTCGTCAACACAGAAAAAATAACTGAAGCGCATAAACGGTGAAACGTCGATGAAATAACGAGCGAGCCAGGTGGGCGACGGCGACGGCGCCGGCGCGAGCAACGGGCTGACCTTCAGCTCCTTGGTGCGGACGTCCATCTTGAGCAGTGAGTCGCTGAAGACGTGGCCGAAGCCGCAGGCGTAGACGTAGCGGTACGGCCGCCCGTTGTTCTCTGCGTAATTTATCTGCGGGAACTCCAGCCCCCCGTACTGCAGGAGCTCATCGTTAAAGAGCTCCTCGTAGGTTAGGTAAACCTGGGCAAGGGGCGGGACAAAGGGAACATTTGACACCAATTAGGGCAGCTTTGTTCCTGTGGATAATAGGATGGTAAATATGCTGAGGGGCGATTATGCCGAAGCAATTATGCTAATGAGAGGTAAACCTATCCTATTGGGATAGCACTGGGCCTTAGTTTGTTGTTATGCATGTTGCCCAATACGATCTCATCAATGGGATAATGGGAATGTGTACAAGTCCGCATCCATCACATAACACAGTTTTCCCTTGAAATCAGCACTTTGTTAGCCGGGTAGCCATGACAACTAGCATATCACCTTTCTTTTATCAACAAGCTAGCGTCATTCGGTCAGAGAGAGAGAGTGTGTGTGTGTGTGTGTGTGTGTGTGTGTGTGTGTGTGTGTGTGTGTGTGTGTGTGTGTGTGTGTGTGTGTGTGTGTGTGTGTGTGTACAAGCGAGATGACGGCAAGGTTAGATATTATTCATTAAAAAGCTATTGTTCAGGCAAGGCGGCTTCTCCATGCAATCCTACCACTATCTTGCAACAAAAAGAAACTTGCCAATGTATTTCTTCTGACATTCATAAGATGTCAGTGTGAGGTGTGTTCAGTCAGCTCCCCCACTGACAGAGAGCAGCAGCAGTGTCACACACCCACCTCTCCGGGTCCCGTCTTCTTGGCTGTGGCCGTGCACAAGGACAGGTGGACGAGGTTCTGGTCCATGGGGGTGTCTTCGTCCACAGTGAGGGGAATGACATAGCGCCTCGGGAGGTTTCTGCACATGGAGTTGTAGAACTGACACAGAACACCAGAGGGGGTAGACATCAACCAGAGCACTGAATATAAAGCATTTGCACGGAGGGTATAGTTTAAAGTCAAAGTTGCAGTTCCACACAAATATCATCTCCTGGAATATTACGTATCTCTTTTGATATGATATATCAGTGAGTGTCAACCGGAAATGCCTTGATTGACGAGGCGTCTGTCTGTGTGTCTGTCTGTGTGTGTGTGTCTGTGTGTGTCTGTGTTTCTGTGTGTCTGTGTGTCTGTATCTCTGCGTGTGTGTCTGTCCGTGTGTCGTTGTGTCTGTGTCTCTCAGTCTGTGTGACTGTGTCTGTCTGTCTCTGTGTCTGTGTCTCTCTGTCTGTGTGTCTGCGTCTGTCTGTCTCTCTGTCTGTCTATCTCTCTCCTGGATATGCGTGTTTAAAGTTCACCATGGGTCTCCCCATGCACACAGCCCCCCCCAGATCCTCCAGTCCTGTCCTTCTGTCTCTCCGTGGACGAGGGGTCCCGGGTCTCACCTTGTCCAGCTCCTCCCCGCCACGGCGCAGGTTCTCCAGGGTGAAGTCCCCGATGACGGCGCCGTCGTCCCCGCAGCACATGTCCATCACCAGGCAGCCGCCTTCCTCGTAGGCGTTGATCTGGTGCAGCGTGAACATGGGCTCCCCGCGGTACCTGACCGCGCTACGCTGCGGGGCCAAACCGACAGAATATTGGGTCAGTCACGTGTAGACCGGGTCGAACTGAAACAACGTCAGGACGTGTTGGTAGCCGTGTGGAGACCGAAGGAGCTGATGACTGAGTTTGTTGAATGGAGATTGGAGTGAGGTGGGTGAGTTGCTCCTCAAGGGAAGGTGGTAAGGATTTGTAATTATGTTAATGTCCCTGTTTTGTTTGCCTTTGATTTTCTCGCTTTTGTCTCCGACACAGAAAGATAGAGAGCAAACGCTCACTATTGTTATATTTATATTATTATAATTTGTTGGCAGATAATCAAACAGAAAGGGTATCTTTTGTGTAAAAGTGGGACTCAAATGAACAAAAAGGAGTTTGGACCAATCTACAAAGGTTGCCATGGTTTCCGTGGGAGAGGATTGGAAAGTGGATCTTCTTGTCATCTCCCCATCTTTGATGTTATTTGCGAGTGTCGGGCGGCGTCTGTCTGGCTCTAAGCTGCTTAGCACTCCCCTGCTGGGACCCGGGCCGGGGCCAACCGGTTTCAGAGACGGGTACCTCGCCAGTGTGCCGGTTGACCAGGTGGAAGATGGTGTCGCACTTGGGATCCCAGGTCATGATCTTGTTGAAGCTCTTGCCCTGAACCTGGTAGAGCATGGCCTTCAGCATGTCCAGCTTGATTGGCTGCTCGATGAACACGATGTAGTTCTCAGACATGACTGGAGGAGAACAGAGCAAGAAAGAGATTGTTCTGTTGGAACACCTTGCTACCATGCAATGCTCTCACTCATGCACGCACGCACGCACGGACACAACACACACACACAGGCACAAATGCACCAGCACTCACACACAAACATATACACAAACGCACACACACACGCACACAGGCACTCACGCACACACATATACAGTCTCACACACATACAAGCACTCTCTCACACACACACACACACACAAGCACTCACACACACACATTAACACACAGGCACTCAAACACCCACGTACACACATTTGCATACGATACATGCATGATGCACAAGAAAACTGCCCTCAAGGGAGATGCATGCGTGTTTACATGTGTACCATGCACTCAACATGCATCATACAACCACACACAGAGCAAAATGCCAACAACATTGGATTCAGAACTGCTCGCGAGGCAGGCGGCAGTATCTCAATTCAGATGCATGATTGGAGGCTTAAGGTATACAGGCCCCCTGCTATTCTCCTAGAGGCATCACAACGTCCCAATGTCCAATTATGCCTTCTTGGTGCCAGATTGTCTGACAAGGGGAAGGGTGGTCTGGTTCAAAAGATTACAGAAACATGATAGAATTGATGCAGAACAATCAACTCCGCTCACGACGTCGACCCACACAGGGGCAAACACACAAACACCAACTGATTTGTGTCGAGGGCATACACACACGCGTGCACACACGCGCGCACGCACGCACGCACCCACACACACACACACGCACGTGTGCACAAACATACACACACACACACAGAGACACACACACACGCACACACACAGAAACGCGCACACACACAAAGATCTTATAAATCATCACCTTTTTAGCATTGTTCTATAATGTCTCTGGTCGGAAAAATAAATAAATAAATATAATAAATGGTTAGCTATAAAAAATAAAGGCTGAAATACGTAGACCTGAAGGACATTTCATTGTGTGAGTGCGTGTGTCTAGTGACAATGAGACAAATGCCGTCAGACACAAAGAAGGAAGACAACGTTTGTCCCGTGTGATGCTGCAGATGGTACTGCGTTTCTACGAAGACAGACCGATGCTACAGCTCTACAGAAACGCACGGATAAACCTGCCCATGAATCAATTAATCACTCCACGAATCGATATAGTTAACAATTATTGAATAATTGTTTTAGTATACTACACGTGAACACTCCAGAAATAAACAAGATAACACTTTTTGCTGTGATTCTTTTTATTTTATTAGCGAAATAAAACGGGACATTTTGCGATGAGAACAATATTCCGAGTTTGAGATCTCAATCATGGGATATTGCTCGATATCCCGAGATAGCGAACCAATCAAATTGCGGCATCTTAGGAGGTTCACGTGTAGCATAAATATGAATGTATTCATAATGTGGATAGGTTTGGCCTCACCAAAGCTGTGGAAATAAGACGGCCTCCGGGGCTCGGAGGCAGGGATGGAGCAGATGACCTTTGCCCCGTACAGGTCGGCCACGTCCTCCTTGGCCCCGTCCCCCTCCGTCTCCTGGGGCGGGACGCGCACAATGTTGTAGAAGAAGCCTGGGGTTCATGTCAGGTTAGACAGAGGTGGAGGGCAGAGAGCAGAGAGAGAGAGCTGGGTTAGGGGCCGGAGAGAGAGAGAGAGCAGGGTTAGAGAGTAGAGAGAGAGCTGAGTTAGGGACCAGAGAGAGAGAGAGAGAACAGGGTTAGAGTAGAGAGAGAGCTGGGTTAGGGACCGGAGGGAGAGAGAGAGCAGGGTTAGAGAGTAGAGAGAGTGCGAGAACAGGGTTAGAGAGTAGAGAGAGAGCTGGGTTAGGGACCGGAGAGAGAGAGAGAGCAGGGTTAGAGAGTAGAGAGAGAGCTGAGTTAGGGACCAGAGAGAGAGAGAGAGAACAGGGTTAGAGAGTAGAGAGAGAGCTGGGTTAGGGACCGGAGGGAGAGAGAGAGCAGGGTTAGAGAGTAGAGAGAGAGCTGAGTTAGGGACCAGAGAGAGAGAGAGAGAACAGGGTTAGAGAGTAGAGAGAGAGCTGGGTTAGGGACCGGAGGGAGAGAGAGAGCAGGGTTAGAGAGTAGAGAGAGAGCGAGAACAGGGTTAGAGAGTAGAGAGAGAGCTGGGTTAGGGACCGGAGAGAGAGAGAGTGAGAGAGCAGGGTTAGAGAGTAGAGAGAGAGAGCTGGGTTAGGGACCGGAGAGAGAGAGAGAACAGGGTTAGAGAGTAGAGAGAGAGCTGGGTTAGGGACCGGAGGGAGAGAGAGAGCAGGGTTAAAAAGTAGAGAGAGAGAGCGAGAACAGGGTTAGAGAGTAGAGAGAGAGAGAGATCAGGATTAGAGAGCAGAAACTGAGTAAGAGACGAGTGTAGGATAAAGTGACAGAGATATATATGCATAGACAGACAGAAGGACAACATTTTGTAGACGGAGACAGACAGACACTGGTAGAAGACAGACAGACAGACAGACAGACAGACTTACATGCATAGACAGACAGAAGGACAACATTTTTAGAAGAAGTCCGACAGACATAGGTAGAAGACAGACAGACAGACAGACTTACCACTCTTTCCATAGGAGTTGCCCATGTTGTAGGTTGCCCCGTCTCGGCCATAGTGTGGGTGGGCCGTGGCCGAGTTGACAGCCACGTACTGCGTCCAGTCCACCTGAGGCGGACAGACACCATCATCATTCTGAGGGCTCAGAACATCATTATGACCCTCCTCATCACCATCATCATCATCAGCACCATCCATGTCCCTTTGGCGCTGACAGAACATGCAGGGGCCGATTTGTATGGGGGGGGTGGGAGGGATCATCCCCCCCCCTGTTTTATTTTTGTTTTTTTTAATCAAATTTAAATGTTTTGTGTCTTCTTAGTTTGCATTGAAGATGAATGTTAAACTGTTCGAAATGAAGGCTAATAGGACCTACCATTAACTTGTAAAAATAATTAGGCCTGTTGATTTGATTGATCAGTTGATAAGGCCGGCCAATTATTTCATGAAAAAATAAATAAAGATCATCCCCCTCCCCCCCATCTGATTTATATCACACCCTGAGAACATGTGGGCATCAGGGAGGCAGAGTGTCATGGTTAGAGTGATTGACTTCCAGAGGAATAGGTCTGGGTTGGAACCCTCATGTCCCCCGGAGGCATAATTGAGTAGGGGAACCTGATAACCTGTACCTACATGCTCCTTCCACATGAATTTCTTTAACATTCAGCAGGCGCTTTTATCCAAAGCGACTTACAGCCATTCAAGCACACATTCACACACCGACGGCGAGTGGACCACGCAGGGCGACAGCCAGTCAGGAGCAGTATGAAGTGTCTTGGTCGACGCGGACACCTCGACAATCACCAAGGAGGAGCCATCAAACCAGCAACCTTCCGGTTACAAGTCAACCTGCCCTGCCACCTGAGTATTCACTGTCAGTTGCTTCAGATCAGTCGTATGGAAGTACCTTCTCCTTGGTCTCCAGACTATCGGGGTCCACCCTCCTCATGTAGTTGGTCTCCGTGCTGACGAAGTAGTCCCCCTTGTACTTGACGAAGTTCACGCTGGCGTTGTCCGTGGCCTCTGCATGTCCACACACAGAAATATAAATGTCTCGTTGCGGTTTGAGCAGTTGGTTTACTTATCATTGTTTCTGGATGACATTGTGAGGGAACGTAATAAAGGATGCGATCAAATCCATGCACATACATTAAAGCATGTTAGTCATGAGCACTTAGAAATAATACGTTTTTTGACAAATTACTCCTGACATTTCCTTTTGAAAGCGCTTCATTACTGTGCCCTAATTAGTCATATCCGTAGTCGGCATATCGGGCTTGCTAGCTGTTGTTGTTAGTTGCTTCCCAAGGAGAGGGAATCAGACCGACACAGAACTAAAATTAATTTGATTTCACTGAAAATATACGAGGAGACACTGGCGCACATACGGGGAAGTTTGAAGCGGGAAAAGAAGCGGGCGAAGATGTTCTTGCAGGGGTCGGGCATGGCGATGGTGCCGAACTCTGACACCACGATGCGGTCCTTCTCCGAGTTCTTGGTGTAGGAGTCGCTCCGCAGGAAGCTGCTGTTGTAGGTCACGTCTCCGTCCTTCACGTAGAAGCGGTGCATCATGGCCATGCCGTCGAACCAGTGGCTGTACCTGTGACACAACACACACACACGGGGGTCGGTGTTTGATGTAGAAGAGGCGTTGGGTTGTTTGTGTTGTTTTCCGATGCTAGCTAGTGGACCGACTTCTATTCCGACATATGTATCTAATTGTCAGAGTTGCGGCACTTAGATTGTTTTCTCGTCCCACCACTCCGACAATGGAAACAGAAATGGTCGGAGTGGTGGGATGTTTGAAAACAAAAAAATGGGGGCATGTCTAAATGGCAGCATGTAACCCTAGGGAACATACTTGTCTTTCCCAAACTCAAACTTCCCGGGCCCGTTCCTCAGGAAGCTGCCGTTGATCCAGGAGGGGATGGTCCCCTTGATGTGGGTGGAGACTGGCTGAGGGGTCTCCTCGGCTGAGTTCACCAGGGCAGCGATGCTCACCAGGCCTTTGGCCAGCGGACATCGCTGGGTGCTGGAGGCTGTCAGAGGAAGGGAGAGGGAGCCACTAAATAAATGTCATCAGATTAAGGTGCGTTTGAAGTTAAACAGACAAAGATAGAGCGAATTGGTGTTTTTCTAATGTGCGCGTGCGCACACACACACACACACACACACACACACACACACACACACACACACACACACACACACACACGCGCAGCTGTCAACCATATCGTTGGGTTATCTGCTATCACACCTTAGGTTGCAAATGTGGAACTTCAATGAAAGAGTCGCTGTTATCTGTTATCTCTCGAATGGCTGCGCAGCGCACCTTTTACTTGAACAACCTCTGACCCTGCTCGCCTTTCCAAGGTGCTAGCCTCAGCAGCCTAGCTTATCCACGAGGTCAACAGAAGAGCAGTAGCTATCTTGACAATTAACAGTTCACGGAGGAGATTAGCTAATCGAAGTGGTATTGACAGAGGGAAATGTGTTGCATCCATTTTGGGGAAATCCAACATGGACGCTTTTCCAACTTTCTTAATACAAAACAAAAATAAACATTTATGTGGGACAGGTCATTACAATATACTGTACATCCGTTTCCCGGAGCTCTTGGAGCCTAGCATGATGGAACTCTGTGAAATGACACCATGGAGTGAGTGTGGAGGACGGCTGGTTTAGGCTGACCTGGCCCGAGTCAGACTGATTGGACTGGGCTGGGTGAGGCTGCAAACCTGTTATGCATTGACTTATAAATGTGCACAGGTTAAACCAGCCATCAGCACACACACTCTGAGAGATCTCCTGCATGGCAACATGGGGCAAAAGCTCATATCATTGTCAATTAACTTCTACATTAAACTGGTTTTCTCACATCGCCGTACTGTTTTCCTTGTCTGGAGGAGCCCAGGTCAGCTGGAGTTTTGGCATGGACATTGTTACAGAGACAATCCCTATCTCTGTCTTATCTGTTACCATGGGAATATCCTGCAATTGACTAACACTTTAGCTCAATATTATCTAGATAGTGAAATAGTAAGAAATATCTATGTTTGTGAAAATGTGTACAATATAGCAAACAACAACTTTAACATTTGCTTTATCTTTTATATATATATATATATATATATATATATATATATATATATATATGGTGTCTGTTGTTATGAAAACAGCAAATAAAGTCTTCAAGAAGCACCAACAAATGGACGTACATCTGCCAGACACCTTTCACTATATTTGATGGTGAATAGACTGGCATGATCCTTTTAAGTGTTACTGTATATTGAGTGTGATTCGGATCAGGTTGGTGGTGGATGGCTTGCAACTATATTATAATATTGAAAAATATCTGCTGTGATTCATCTTGTCTCCCAAATGCACTTTTATGAAAGTAAGTGGTAACACATAAAGATGAGCTCAGAGCTGTTGTGGAGATTGTTTTCAGGTATCTTCTTGTCTTTTACTCATTTTGAGATGACCAAAAACATAAAGGCAGTTACATTAATTGATGACAGCTGTAACAGATTTTAAATAAATATTTCCTTTTATATATATTTTTGTGACAAGGAGGCAGTACGTGTTTGAATATTGCTTTCCCATTTGAATAGTTGATTGAGCCTCTGGTTAATGAGATCATGTTTTCTATAAACAATAGTGGATTTGTGAAGTTATATATCTTGAGGCCACCCCAACTGTCCCTTACTTTTCTGTGAGAGGAGAGAAAATTTGAAATTGTCAACATCTATTTTTACCATAGTGATAAATGATGTAGATACACCCAGTGAGAGAGTGTGTGCGTGTGTTTATGTATGTGTGTGTGTGTGTGTGTGTGTGTACGTTTGAGTGTGTGCGCGTATGTGTGTATGTGTGTGTGTGTGTGTGTTTGTGTATGCATGTATGCATGTGTATGTATGTATGTATGTATGTATGTATGTATGTATGTATGTATGTATGTATGTATGTATGTGTGTGTGTGTGTGTGTGTGTGTGTGTGTGTGTGTGTGTGTGTGTGTGTGTGCGTGTGTGTGTGTGTGTGTGTGTGTGTGTGTGTGTGTGTGTGTGTGTGTGGACATGTACGTGTCCGTGTGTCTGTGTGTACGTATGTGTGTATGTGCGTCTGCGTTCAACCGTGTCTTTGTCTTTGTATGTGGTGAATGACAACGTGCGTTTCATATATCTGTTTCTTAGGAGCCTGCCACCAGCATAAAGAAACAATCATTCAAACATACTTACACAATCATGCAATCTCGACAAGCATCGGCCTTCATACTGTTACTTCATATTGTTGTGGGTTCATGGCCACGGACACAGATTTTACTCACCGTTCTGGAGTGGTTTGCCTGTTTTCTTGGACATGGTTGGAGGTGCTGTGGTGCAAAAGAGAAACGCTAACCCTTTTTAGGACACGTCGGCCAGCCAGGGAAACTACAGGCAGCAAAGTTACCAAGGACACTATCCGTTAGACAATGGGTGAACAAGATTATTATAGGGAAACGTTTGCATTGTGGGTAGGGTATATACAGGTAACAAAGCTAAGTGGGAGTAACCATATAGTGGAGAGTTTAGGATTGGTGGGAGTGGCCAAGTTGACTGCAATACACGATTGGAGAAGTGGACATGTCTGCCAATCTGCAAGCAAGGCTGCAAGAAGGTTAAATTAATCTTTATAGCAGAGAAGACAGTCCATAGTTGCTCCAGAGGGAATGCAAATGTGAACTATCTTAACCTCTCTCAGTTAGAAAGAGGAAGGGATGCATCTTAAGATACAGGGAGAATGTATACAATTCATTTTAATATGAATAGTAGCCTAATTATACAGACAAGGTTAATATAATTTGTATATAATTGTAGGTTATAGTTATGATTGATATTTCCACGACATGTCGTTTCCAGCAGCCGGAGAGAGTCAGGTAATAGGGGAGTGGATCGTACTTTGCACCCTCCTAAATCCATGTTTATATGTGTAGCAGACGGTACAGTCATTGCCAAGTAATTAAGTATAATCAGTGTGCAGGGGTCATGGATTGTCAACAGTGCTATTTAAGTTGTTGTCAGGTAACACACAAAGCTGAATTGTTATAAGAAAGTACAAATGATGGCGTTTCATTGAAATAGTACATTTGCCCAATCTCCATTGTGCTCTTCTTTCAAAGAAAATTGCATTACCATTTTTTTTGCATTGCCCAAGCTCCGTTATAGAAATTCAGCCCTAGTAGAAACTAAAATGTCAAACCCATAATAAATGCCATTTTAAAACTCAGATTAGGTTAACAAGATGAATCTTCCCTCACTGAAGCATTATCCAGTCGTCTCATTTGCATATATTTGTACGCAACACTCCTAGCAAACGAGCAATTAAAACGGCAGTCCTACTATCTCTAGTAACACACTTTAATTCAGCGATATCCGCCGTCAATATATAATGACTTCACCGATTCAAACAAGGCAGCCTTATCTAACCTTTACCCTCATAGGCTGGCTCCCCCCTTACACCCAGTTCTGGTCCTGGTTTATACACTGCATATCTTCAAGCATAAATTAAATTCTTCCACAATAATGGCAGTATTGCATCGCGATATAAGATCAAAACCTACAAAAGACACATTTTGAATATTTGTTGATTCTCTTTACACTGGTCATAAACGTCTTGTTTATGAACAGGTACACCACCTCATGTGAATCGGTAGACGTTGTTGTTTGTATTGCGTCACATATATATTTATATCTATATTTATAACTCAATCACACCAGACACTCACTTCAAAGCACAGAATTAACAGCCTCTCAAATTCATCCTGGCATATGATGATCCGTTTTTGACGTCAATCATTTTTTTGTTTATGTGATCCTTGAAATAAAGGTTGATCCAAACCTTGATTGACGTTTAAAAGCAACCTTTTTTATTTGAAACACACAATGATTTCCTCAAATATCTCCCTTTCCTTTATCATCAGTATCTCTGGTTGGCAGTGTGATCTTTTTAAACGGTTCTTTGTGGCCATCAAACAGATTGAACAGTTGGGGCTGTTCGCTGTAAATCATCCCCAGGGCGAGACGTTCTACTGTGCTCAGCACGGAACCCTTTGGCCCAGATATCTATAATCATAATTCACCTAATGGGGGCTGGAATACAAGTTCCACTGTGGCATAACCCACCATAAACCGAAGCAAGAAAGCAGTCAGAGTTCACCTCCAGTTCTCACAGAAAGACTCCTCTTAAAGCCGACCTGTCACAAAACCACAGGGTTGTTTAAAAACAGGCTTTAATTAGAATTAATTGTATCCGTTCAAAGTGTAATCACACACACACACAAATGATAATCCTGAGGCACAGGAGATGGAGGTGAATCTTGTTGTGGTGGGGTTGAAGTGGAGTATTACAATAGAGTACAGACCAGACGATTATTGATAGAATTATCTTCTACTAATGTGTTTCCCCCTTTCAGAGAGACTTGTTTTGAGGCAACGTGCCTCGGGACGAAGGCGTTATCGGTGTCGTCTTACGTTACCTTGCCTCCGTCTAAAAAATAATGAACATTACCTTAGTTAGCCTTTCACTAACTGCTTATTATTCCACATGAAAATCACAAGCACATGCATTTCAACGCGCTCACTCAGACACAAACACACACAAACACAAACGCACACACCAACAAACACACACACTAGCAAACACGAAAAAAACACGTGCATTCAGGCATGCAATCCTGCACATGTGCACACAGAGTCACAGACACACACAAACTCACACACACACACACACACACACACACACACACACACACACACACGCACACACACACACACACACACACACACACACACACACACACACACACACACACACACACACACACACACACACACACACACACAATAGGCTAGACCAGGCAAAAGGAAAAGAGGACTACATTGAGAATAATCCCCTGATTTAACGGGCTGTCTTATCTTTAAAGATATAGTACTGCAACATCAGTTGAAGGTTATGTGTGGTTCTTTCATTTCTAATGGCTCGCTGTTCCCCAGTCCTTTTGTCCTCTTTCCGGCCAGATGTTTCTTCTTGTTTCCAAGGATTCATTTTCACATGTTAGCTTTTACACCCACTCACTTTTTCAATTGGTAGCACAAAAAAGCTAATGGTAACATGAAAAAGATTTATAGATACACATTCCTCTTTCATGGGAAAGCCTAACTCACTGCTGTTGCTTTAGATAAATTGTCCCATCTAGTGGTGAGCAGCAACACAGAACTAACACGAACAAAGACAGAGATCCTTAAGCCCTAGGAAAACATAATTTCATTCGGTGAGTGCTACAGGCAGCACTCTCCTATTGTTATTCTCAGGCATTATTTTTTCTTTATTATTCTCTACTAATCTTGGGATCCTATACCTTGAGTAGGGTAGGCTACTCCCATTTTTTTTGCCAATTAGATCCCTCAAAAAAAAATTTTTTTTAGCCAATCAGCTTGTTTGATTTTATGTATATTTTTAGCCAACCATATTGCTCAAAAAACACCAACATGGGAAAGGACCAGCGGATTCCAATGTCAGTCTCCTCCAAATATGGTGTTCTACAGTAATACCTTGAAACGCACACACTAGTAGATAAAAGTAAACAGACACACACATCACTCACACTAACACACACACACACACACACACACACACACACACACACACACACACACACACACACACACTCTCTCTCTCTCTCTCTCTCTCTCTCTCTCTCTCTCTCTCTCTCTCTCTCTCTCTCTCTCTCTCTCTCACATACACACACACACACACACACACACACACACACACACACACACACACACACACACACACACACACACACACACACACACACACACACACACACACACACTTGAGTCAACCATTTCAAACTTTATCAGAACAGCTCAGCCACTCTATATTTAATCTCAAATGTATTCAAACTTTATCACTTTAGCAATTTGTTTAACTCTTACACTTAATTTGTTTCCATCCCTTTTACATTTTTTAAATGTTTGCATGTTTACATTTTTTACTCAATTCAGGCTTGGAACTCTGTTCAAATCTTTCACTTGCCTAAGCCATTCAACATTTCTTTACGTCTTAAACTATATGGCTCTACTAAAACATATTTCGAACCTGACTTTGCAATACAGCACTCACCGCATTTTCTGATGAAAATTCATTTTTTTAATTTACGTAATCCACAATATTTTGTTTTCCACCAAGAAAATATGTATTATACCATAAAATTACCAAGGAAAGACCACTAGGACAACAGGGCTCTTGAACAGCTACCGAATACAATAATCTTTGCGTTCACATCAAAACTATTTCTCACCATTATACCCATTGTAGTCTGTGCCCCCCGCTTATCTTTAACTCCCACCCACAAATAACTATTGTTCTGAATCACTTTTCCTTGTATAAATAACTTTTGCACGATCTTGACACATATTTACAATGTAATCCAGCTCCGAAGGCACCGCACAATGAGACAGGATATCACCCAGGAAAGAATTTCTTTCTGTACTGACTTTTCTTTCTGTACTGACGTACAATCCTTCCAGTCCATCTCACTGTAGTACGATTTTACTTTGCTACTTGACAAAATGCCCCAGATATAAGGTATTTTAATATTTGTATAGTTTTTCTGTCATTTAATCAGCTTATTTTTATAATGCATGAAATATGTTGGATTGGCCTGTTGCATGAAGTGTAAGTTACAAATATAACCGTTTTCCAGTTCTACTTAATGTTTTGTGTATGCTTATAAGCCGACATTTGTTTTAACATGTTACCAAACCTTTCCGCATTGCAAATCGAAAACTCTTTCTTGTGAATTAAATTTTCCTTATTTCCTGCAATTTTGACGCAACAGTCGTCGCATTCAATGGAATGGATTTCCATGTTCATAATAAATAAATAAAAATATTATAAATTTAATAACTTAAAAGAATTGTTGTCAGACTGTTTATATACCTACTGGTTTTCTGCTCCGTGCTGCCTGTTCATGAAATGCCTTGCTTGGCTCTCAAAGTGCCAGGTGTTACATTCCCGCAAGGATAGACAACAGTTGGCCTTCAGACTATTAATATTAATATAAATAACATGCATTATTTAATACGCTAAATAATAGGCTATGCTGGTGGGAAAGGTTCATAACAGGCTTATGATATGTAGGGCGTAAGGCTTGTGATCTAAAGTTTCAAAAGCAACAACAAACAAAGATATGTATCTCTGGTAGATATGGGGTCCACGTGCCATTGGTTCGAGTCCCCATAGTCGGGTTTGAGTCCCAAGGTCATGAGAATTGTTCCAAAGCACACATCTGTGTGTCGGCAAAAACTTCCGAGCCGATGCCAAATGTCACCGCCCTTGTTCATTGGTCCGCCGTTCTCCCGCAGATTCCTCTACGGACCAATAGGAGACGCCGGTTGGGGGTGTCGATTCTAGACTCGGCTTTAAAAAGAAGCGTGCGCCCTAGCCGTCCGACTGCAGAAACATCCATCAACATGATCCTCTTTGTGCTCGCCTCATCGCTCCTCGCCAGCGGTAAGAACATCTGGAGCTCCCCGTCACACTCTCTCTGTCGGGACTCGGGATGGAGTTCCGCTACGGGCGGGCTCCTTCCCACACACATGACTCACCGTTCCAGCCCGTGCCTGTTCGCTTTATCCTCTGACAACCTTATAAATAACCAGCTAAACTTTGTGTGTGTGTCTACAGCCCTCGGCTGCGGGTCCCCTCCCATCGAGCCCGACTCGTCCCGCGTGGTGAACGGCGTGGACGCCAGGCCCAATAGCTGGCCCTGGCAGGTGAGACGCAGACCGTAAACAGCGGCCTGCTGGTGGTGGAGCCTTAAGGGCTGCATCTGCTGCTTTAATCACAAACACCAGGGAAACCCAAAGCCATGTTCATGAGAAGATACAGATGAAAGGAACGTGTTTGAGGATGTTTGGAGATGTCTCTTCCTGTCTGGCTGTCTGTCTGTCCGTCTTCACGTCTCCTTCTCTCTGTCTCTCTCTCTAGATCTCCCTCCAGTATGAGAGGAGCGGTGAGTGGAGACACACCTGCGGAGGATCCCTGATTGCCGAGAACTGGGTGATGACCGCCGCCCACTGCATCAAGTAAGACCCAAAACGTGCAATGTCAGAACCATCAGCACCATCGACCCAGTCGTCATCATCACCAGCACCATCAACATCTTCATCAACCCTCATCCCCACCGTCATCACCATCATCATCCCCATAACAACCGTCATAATGATCATCGCTACAATAATTATCTCATCTACATCATCTGTGCCTCCCCCCCCCCCCCCCCAGCTCCAAGTTCACCTACAGGGTCTTTGTGGGCAAACACAACCTGGTGAAGGAGGAGCTCAGCGCTAAAGCCATCCTGACCGAGAAGATCATCGTTCACGAGAAGTGGAACCCCATCTTCGTGGCTTTCGGGTAAGGCCCTATTTTGGTGTGGTGTATTGGCACTGGTTCAGCGTCGTCGGCATGGTGACAGGCAGGTGTGGACACACAAGTATGAGAAATGAGAAATTGTTTGCTCTTGTTGCCTTGGCGTGGGCGTATGCCTGGGGCAGCGTCGCTCTGTTTTTGTCACATTTACATCAGAACCCGCCAAATGGTTCAGCTTACATCCTCCACCACACTGCCAGTCAGCCGGGCCTCCTCAGAGAACACTGCACACAGCTTCACACAATATATTCATTGAACTACATAAACTTTACTAAACCAGATTATTCTGTCAGGACATACATCAGTCTGATCATTGAGGCACTAACTTTCTCTCTCTCTCTCTCTCTCTCTCTCTCTCTCTCTCTCTCTCTCTCTCTCTCTCTCTCTCTCTCTCTCTGGTCCCTTGCTCTCTCTCTCTCTCTCTCTCTCTCTCTCTCTCTCTCTCTCTCTCTCTCTCTCTCTCTCTCCTCCTCTCTCTCTCTCTCACTCTCTCTCTCTCTCTCACTCTCTCTCTCTCTCTCTCTCTCTCTCCTCTCTCTCTCCTCTCTCTCTCTCTCTCTCTCTCTCTCTCTCTCTCTCTCTCTCTCTCTCTCTCTCTCTCTCTCTCTTTCAGCAATGATGTTGCCCTGATCAAGCTGGCTGAGCCTGTGGTTCTGAGCGACCAGGTGCAGCTGGCTTGCCTCCCTGCAGCCGGCAGCCTGCTGCCCAACCTGTACCCCTGCTACGTCACCGGCTGGGGAAGGCTCTACAGTACGTCAGCGGGCGCAGGCCGCGGGCAGAGCGTAGAGAAACAAGCAGTGTTCTTAATCTGAGTCTAGCCAAACGTCGGTGTAACCCTGACATTTCGGTATCGACTATAATAATAAATAAGGCTGTCTAGGCTGTTTTTTCTGGTAGTTTCACACTGACCTCACAAGCTCCCGCTGAGAAGAGCACTTCCAAACTTTGTTGTTTATTTACAGAGTTATTTATTTAGCTGCCTCTAAAGTCGCACTCCTCTGGTTGAGACCGCCACGGGTGTCTGAGAGAAAGGGCTAACAGTATTTAGAGGAGAGAGGCTAACAATATGGTGAGGATATAGGCTAACAGTATGGGGAAGAGAGAGGCTAACAGTATGTAGAGGAGAGAGGCCAACAGTATGGGGAAGAGATAGGCTAACAGTATGTAGAAGAGAAGGGCTAACAGTATGAGGTGGAGAAGGGCTAACAGTATGACGGGCTAACAGTAGGGTGAGGAGAGAGGCTAACAGTATGAGGAGGAGAAGGGCTAACAGTATGACGGGCTAACAGTAGGGTGAGGAGAGAGGCTAACAGTATGAAGGGCTAACAGTATGAGGAGGAGAAGGGCTAACAGTATGAAGGGGTAACAGTATGTGGAGGAGAGGGGCTAACAGTATGTGGAGGAGAGGGGCTAAAAGAGGAGAAGGGCTAACAGAAGGGCTAACAGTGGGTGTGGGAGAGGGGCTAACAGTGTGTGGAGGAGAAGGGCTAGCAGAGGAGAGAGGCTAACGGCCGTCTGTGTTGTCTGCAGCCGGAGGTCCCATCGCTGAGAACCTTCAGCAGGCTCTGATGCCCGTGGCCGACCACGCCACCTGCTCCCAGCCTGACTGGTGGGGCAGCGCTCTCCGGACCAGCATGGTGTGTGGCGGCGGCGACGGCATCGTGGGCGGATGCAACGTAAGTGCTGTGTTGTCGTGTTATGAGGAGTGTGTATCTGTCTGTAGTATGTGTTTAGTACCAGCCTTTGTGTTTAGTATACATGTGTTTAGTATACAGCCTTTGTGTGTGTGTGTGTGTGTGTGTGTGTGTGTGTGTGTGTGTGTGTGTGTGTGTGTGTGTGTGTGTGTGTGTGTGTGTGTGTGTGTGTGTGTGTGTGTGTGTTGGTGTCGGTGTGTTTATGTGCCATCAAGACCATGACCAGTAAAGGGTAGTGGCCAGGCCTCATATATCATGATGTGTGTGCTTGCGCATGCATACATATGCTTATCCATGTGTGGGTGTATGCATGTGCCACTTAGGAATGCCGCTGGCAGAGGATAAAGTTAATGACTTATTTAATTTATTTTTTATTAACATTCATTTGT
>NC_079417.1:11380963-11440963 GCF_026213295.1 Gadus chalcogrammus
TAATAGAGGTAAACCCCCATTCTATCTAAAATATTTGTACATATCATTTGAATTAAAATAATATATCCTGACAGCCATAAAATGACTAAATGGTGTATTCTTGGAAGGCTGATTTGCTCTAATTGTATTTAACTAAACCACGCTTACAAGTCATGTGGTGTAGTGTTCATTGACCTTTCCATAAAACTATTTCCTTTCATTTATATTGGAGTACCATAAACATATATTGGTTTCATTTATCTTCACAGACAACTCTACTCACAACAATAGACACCCAGAAATGTACCCAATTTACAACAACAGCAATGTTTTAAACAAAAGTTGGACATTAAGAATCTCTCCACCTTCAGTGACCACTCTGTTCTATCTAAAGTGGTGTAATAATATTAATGTAATACTACAACTTTTTAATTTTGCATAATGGAAATGTATCTTCTGAACTATAGTGTCTCCATAGAATAAACACTATTAATCGACTGAGGAAATTAACATAAATATTTACTTATTTAGCATAAATCTTTCTCTAACTAAGGAGCAAAATGCATGTAAGCATTTCTAGCCATTATACACTCTATGAACCCACACTTTACAAAATACTCTTTCTCAAGAAATATTGCAATGACATATCAAAATGAGTGCATAGGTCACTATCTTACTCCTCACTTTAAAAACCTTAGCAACTGTTGACCTCCCAAGGCAGGTCAGGTAACACATGTAATCTGAATGGCCCAGGACACCGGTGTCCCCACAGCACCTATTTCAATGCACACAAACTTTGCACCTCTGTATGTTTGCACTAAACAAACAGATACATGGGTTCTGCTTGAACACATGTGAACTATGAGAGCTTCACACAGGATATTAACTCAGGTCGTTGCATTCTCTCCTTCACCTCCCCCTCTTTAGATAGCGGCTGTACCACTCAACATGGAGCTGAGATGCTGGAAGATCGCCCAAGATCAGGCTCCAGGGTCTGAGACCTGAACACCCTGAACACAGCTCCCTCCTCCAGGCCCCCCACACTATGGCCGACGATCTGAGGACCGGCCTGTCCGTGTGGGCCATCGTCGCCATCGTGTGTAACTCTGCGGTGGGCATCCTCATCCTCATTCTGTTCGCCATCCTCTACAAGGCCTGCCAGGTGCCCTCCAAACCCCCCAATGGGACACCGGCCCTCTTCACGGTTCTCGAAGCAGAGACCAGGGAGGAGAAGTACAGGCTGGTGGCACCCTGAGACTCCTTAATGTTGTTCACCTTGACGGAGGGTGTCTGGGCGGGCGTCTGGGGAGCTCTGGAAGAGTTCGACACTGACCTCGAGTCATGCATTGTGGCCAAATATGAAACGATTCTTCTCCCTTCCTTTCTCCCCTTCATGAGCAGAAGGAGGTAAACACACCTGTCTTTTGTCGTGTTCCTTTATCCAAGAGTCCTTTTCTCCCTCGTCAGTGTCTCTCACCTTTACCCCAAGCCGGTTAGCGGAGCTCAGACCAATCAAAGCGGAGCGACAGGTTTGCCTTTGAAGGATTATGTAAAGGAACAGAAAAATAAGACAGGCCCCACAATCCTCTTATCTTCACCAACACTGCGGCGCTGGGACCGTCCATCTGCCTCTCCCTCCACACAGCACCTGGACAGCTTTCTCCCTCTCCTTCATCTTCTCCTCTTTCCCCTCCTTCAATTGGTATCTTGGTCTCGCTCTGTCTCTCTCTTTCTCTCTCTCTCTCTCTCTCTCTCTCTCTCTCTCTCTCTCTCTCTCTCTCTCTCTCTCTCTCTCTCTCTCTCTCTCTCTCGCTCTCTCTCTCTCTATCATAACTGCAAAACATTTACGAAAGAAAGAGCAAGGAGCAAGGAGGGAGGTGAATTCTAAACCAGAGGAGTTGAGTGGGAGACAGAATAATCAGGGTGAGAGAGGGAGACCTGGGGACAAGGGAGGCTCGAATGAACTGCAGCGTCTTGGAGCTCTTCCAGATGGTGCATGGATATTGCTATGGGGTACAGAGATGATCAGCAGGTAGGTGTAGCAGAGGGGAGAGCTAAAGAAAGGCAGTGAGGAAAGGAAAATGCCAACCAAGAAAGGGAATGAAAAAGGCCAGACAGGTTGGAGAGGAAGATGATGGAAATAAAGGCAAGCTAATGCTGGAAATCTGTAGTCCAGCACTATTATATTCTTCGGACAAAGCCAATTGTTCTTCATCAATATATATAGAGCTTAAAATATCCACAGTGCTAATTATGTAATTTGCAGGAGTTCAATTTCAGTCACTCACATGTCCAACATAATCCTAATTATTCTGACGGCATTAGGATAAACTATTCCAGTCTGGGGAGTATATTATCCGAATTTCATTTCTGTACCTCACTATTGTCCATTTTTTTTAGTTTCTATTGGTTCATTTTCCTATTGGATAGCATTTTAACTTGGGGTCCCCATATGACCTATGATTGAAATCCTAAAGGTACACTCACATTCTGATGCTATGCTCTGTGTCTGCATTTTTATTGACAAAAACAAATATGGGCTGCATTAAATGAGTCACCATAGGCGTTGGTGTCTCTTGGATGTATAATTTATTTTCTTAAATAAAAAAGTTATGGAATGCTAATACCTGGAATGCCTATCTTTCTATTTTACGTGTGTGTGTGTGTGTGTGTGTGTGTGTGTGTGTGTGTGTGTGTGTGTGTGTGTGTGTGTGTGTGTGTGTGTGTGTGTGTGTGTGTGTGTGTGTGTGTGTGTGGGTGGTGTGTGTCTGTGTTTGTGTGTGTGTGTGAGTGTGAGTGTGAGTGTGTGTGTGTGTGTGTGTGTGTGTGTGTGTGTGTGTGTGTGTGTGTGTGTGTGTGAGAGAGTGTGTGTGTGTCTGTTTATGTCTTAATAAGATGGTTAACATGGTAGACAATGGAGGCAAATACCAGACACAGAATGGACAAACATTAGTAGGCTCCCATGCAAGCGTACATTGAAATATCGCGGTGCACATTAACAAATAGGAGAGGTATGGTGTTTAAAAACATGCACAGATCTCAGCCGGCACCACCTCAAAAGCATCCCCTGTATAGAGCATCGGTTGGAGTCGGGTTGATGTTTTAAACTCTCCTGAGCTATGAAAACCTTCATAGTTCTTTACGTCTTTTACCTACAGCATTGACGTACCTGTCAGCCGGTTGTCAAATACTGACACGTTTTCCCACAGAGCAAAGAACTTTCCATCAGGGCATGAACAGAATTCACTGGCCCAGCCTACACCAGTCTCCAAAATATGACAGATGCATCCATCAACACAACTAGGGATCCAGGGGACGAGCCAGCAGAAAGCCGTTCCCTCTGCTGAAGGCAGTGTGACTGGAGCTCTGCATTATATAACATGAACAAATACACTACAAGCAGGGAGATTACTAATAAAGGCCCAGTGGCCGAAGTAATCTGCAGCTCTATCTGCCTCAGCTGTAGGGGTTGTGTCAGATATGCTCACTAGAGCCCTTCCACTGCCGATGGACAGGTCGGAGATGCTCGCTGCACACTTGTGTGTGACTATGTTTCTGGTATGTGCGTTTTCATTAGGATTAAATGTTTGTGTTGTACCATTGCCTTATGTAGCAGTGTTTTGTGTCTGCTTTATAGGTAAGACACACATGTAGTACATGAGTTTGAAGAAGAGGTTCAACTGTTTATTTGGGACATACGTTCATCCTGGATTCTTCAACCTCAACAGATAGTTTGATATTTTGCCGTACTCTGTGCTGAATAGATGGATTTTCTGAGGGTGCCTGCCTTTGTCAGAGTGGACTTTAAGGATGAACAGGCAACTGGTGCTTTTCAGGACCCCAGTGTCTGTTGCATAGCTGTGTGTGTGTGTGTGTGTGTGTGTGTGTGTGTGTGTGTGTGTGTGTGTGTGTGTGTGTGTGTGTGTGTGTGTGTGTGTGTGTGTGTGTGTGTGTGTGTGTGTGTGTGTGTGTGTGTGTGTGTGTGTGTGTTATTAATCCAGCGCAGTCACACCATTTGAATTGATATGACTCATCAGGCAGAACTCTAATCCCGTTTTCAAAGTCAAGACGCCAAAGATTCATTAAAATGCTTGCATGCACACACACACACACACACACACACACACACACACACACACACACACACACACACACACACACACACACACACACACACACACACACACACACACTGTAATGGACATTTCCATAAGACAGGTTGTTCGAAAGACACTGAGACCCCTTAGTTATTTTCTACCGTAACTATTTCACTGTTTTTACTGCGCTTATCGCCCTTGAGGGGAACTCAAACTTTGAGCCCGCTTCATTGACTGAGACACATCGAAACCACGAGCTATATCCGGAGACACCAAAACCATAAGCTATTTCCTCACCTTTTGCATCTGGGCCCTCAAAGACGTCACTGTTGGGGCCACTTTTGGGGGCTCACCACTGTTGGGGGCTCACTTCAGTGCTTCTTATTTTCGTGTTGTGTGTCCTCTCTGAGCAGAGAATACTTTTATCTTTTACTATTTTTACCCTTTATTACAATAAATGATTTAGGTTTACTCTGAGGTGCGTTGTCAATACAGTTCAAAGAATTTCCACAACAACACACACGCAAGCACGCACACACACACACACATACAAGCAGACACACACACACAAAAAACATTGACATCCAATTGTTTTAAGTCGCAGTCATTTAGTCTGTATAACTCTTTCCTCTGTCTGCAAGGTTTAATTATGAAACAAAGAAAACTGAAATATCGTCAACGCTAAAGAAAATCAATTATATGAATGAAAACACTTTGAGGAACAATGAAACACATGATTGTGCGTGTGAGAGAGAAAATTTGAAACTTAAAGTGGCTTTCCTTCAATCTAAATGCTAATTACTCCAATTCAATGTGGCCCTACCAGTAAGATTAGGCCTAAGACATACAACCTTTCTATACATTTATGACAATACATTTACAAACATATGTTCCAATTAAGTTTCCCACTTTTTAGCTACAGGTAATTTATGTGCAACAAACTCTACCCTGTCCAAATGCTGCAGTCTATGCCAAATAGCCGATCAAACACCCTACAAAACTGCATACAGATGTCTTAGCTATGACCCAAATAGACCATCTTTTTCAATTCAGATTTAACTGCACCCTTCATCATTCAAATCCTGTCCGTGGGCCTATTTCTTATTTGTTGGTGTTAGATTGCCATCTGTTGGCAGAGTTTACGGGTACTACTGGGTAAACTTGTAGCTGCTGGTTTTGGGTGGTCGGCTTTTGAAACGTGCCGTTCCTGCCCTCTGCTGGTACGTGTTTGTAAGGGCGACATGTTGACAAAATGTAGTGATTTTTTTAAAATCATGAAAGATTGATGCTGGACCACGGTAAATCCGGACTACCGGTTTAAAATAACTGAAACACGAATTTATCCAAATAATATAGTATTCTAGCAATTACATCCAAACAATTGTGTTCCAATTACTGTTGTGTTCATTTTTCCAATTGTGTTTCACAAATCAACATTTACTCTGACAATGCAGTCCTTGTTTTTCTTCTTGCATCGAACATGATTGGACCACTGTGGACCCACATTACTGTGTTCGCTCCCAACCCCATCTGGCTAGACTGCTCCACACCCGGAAGTGGGTGGATGTCATCCACTGATCAGAAACGTTACACCGCCTGCTGGGATGAGGCTCAAAACACCGGATTCTCAAAGGAGACCGTTACAAAGCTGAGATAAACGATACAAAATCTAAACCGTATATCTATATTCATTTTCACGCAGGTACGAGATAACCAGGCTGCAGGAGGAGATTCAACATTCCGCGTCGCCAGGATGATGGAAGAGATAGATAGATTTCAAGTCCCGAGCGCCGTGCAAGAGGCGGAGATGCAGTCTGAGATGCAGCCTCTTGTGAGTCAGATATATTTTGCCATGCCTTGATTTAATGTAAAAAATTACCCCCCCTAAAAAATGCTACATTTATGGGCCCATATATTGAATCTCACATTCCCGCAATGGTTTAGTGAGTTTGAACGAGGCCCATGTTATGGTTGTATACGTTCATCCTCCATCACCTCCAATGTTTGATCATATTTAATTGTGAAAGTCTGTTTTCCTTTCCGATTTAAGAACATGTAATCCATTGTTAATGGGGAAAGCGACGTGTTTACATTTAGAGATGGGTTGCTCAGCAGCTGCGTGGGGTGTGCTGCGTAGCAGCATCCATGTCTGGGGAGACCGCCATGGGTTTTAGCCCCATCCAAAGCATCATTCACTGATCCTTTGCTTCGTACCCAATCTCAGCAGTTCATAGATATTGTATTGGATTTAATGTCTGCTCCTTTCTAGACTATCGGTACTGTTTTTATTCTGAGAAGCCTATCTGGGATTCGTACCGCGAATGTGTCCGTGCTCCGTTCTGCAGTACCTGGTCCCCGTGGAAGCTTGGCGCCACTAGGATCAATCAATTGCACTTGATCGGTGGCCCCAATGCCCCCAGAGAGCCTTTACCGGTCGGCTCATGAGCACGGCCAGGCAGAGTTCGTTCACATTCATCTTCCATCATTTTAGGAATCGACTTGTCTGGGCATTGATTATTTCATGAGAGAGCGGACAATATTCATGTTGAACAAGAAATGTTGCAACTGTTATAGATCTATTTGTTCTTGTACGAGCTGTGTAGTGTAATGGTTTCTAATGAGTTGTATTTGTTCTATTGTTCTACAATCACCAATCAGACTACCGGTATCTTCCGATACACAACAATAATTCATGTAGGCCTAAATAGGAACATATAGTCTGAAGGCGACTCCCCCAGCTGAAAGTTTCTTGGTTCGAACCCCAAGGCCCCTTGTCTATATCAAGGCCTCCTTTAGCCGTGGACGGCATCACTCGATGGTCGTCGTGTTATCAGTTAGAATCATTTTGTTAAACAAGTGCAGGTTATGGGTTCTTAGCTCCTCTGCAAATGACAGCAGGGATGTTTAGCTAATGCGTCAGTCACTGAGACGTGTGACCTTTGACACCAGGACCCGGCCTCGTCCACAGCCTCCTCCGAGGCCGACTCGGATCCCCGCGAGGTCGAGCCCGCCAGCCTCACCTACAAACCCTCCCCCCTACAGATGAAGATAGGTGAGGTCAACACCGTCCAACCTGCTCTGTATAACCTGTACCCCCTCTTATACAGGTAACAGGTTATAACCTCTAACCTGTTAACACTTATAACCTGTACCCCCTCTTATACAGGTAACAGGTTATAACCTCTAACCTGTTAACACTTATAACCTGTACCCCCTCTTATACAGGTAACAGGTTATAACCTCTAACCTGTTAACACTTATAACCTGTACCCCCTCTTATACAGGTAACAGGTTATAACCTCTAACCTGTTAACACTTATAACCTGTACCCCCTCTTATACAGGTAACAGGTTATAACCTCTAACCTGTTAACACTTATAACCTGTACCCCCTCTTATACAGGTAACAGGTTATAACCTCTAACCTGTTAACACTTATAACCTGTACCACCACTTATACATGTAACCTCTAACCCAGTGGTTCTCAATTATTTTTCTGTCATTACCCCCCTAGGAGACAAAACATTCTTTTTCGCCCTCCCTGAATTGAAATACTATTGAGAACCTGCTACTATTTATTTATTCATCTGTACAAAACCACTGTATGAGTTTCTGGCACCAGCATTCTGCATACAATCACCTTTATTCTAAATAAATTAATACAATTAGCTGAGATAACATCTGCAACAACTTAAAACAATTTCCAAGTTCAGTTTATTAACTCAATTTGTAACGTTTAAACAAGACTGCTAAGTCTGTGTGAATCTCAAAACAGAGAAAGAAGAGCAAATGATTTACTTGGGTTTGTGTTTAATTCAAAATATTTTTAAACAGTAAGCATTGGTAACAGGTAACAGGTTATAACCTCTAACCTGTTAACAGATTATAAACTCTAACATTTTAACACTCATAACCTGTACCACCACTTATATAGGTAACAGGTTATATCCTGTAACCTGTAAACACTTATAACCTGTTCAACAACTGCTTTGTTTAACATCTCAGTCGTATTTTGACATCAGCGTTTTAAAATTGGGTCTTGGAAAAATCCGGAATGATTTTGTTTTACAAATTAATTTGAGTAACATTGAGATGTCTTTTTGCAAATTTGATAAAATTAATAATACTACATTGAACCACTAGAATACTTTTTGTACAGAATGCAGGTTTCATATGCCCTTCGTAATTACGCGTCCCACCTCACAACTTATCTTCAAGCGACTTTCAAGAGGATTCCCCCACAGTGGAGCAGACTCACTTTTGAAACAGCAACGTGTCGTTTGACATGGAAAACGGTCTTTGGTGAAACACGATTGATCCACTACGATGGGGGCCATGTAATGTCAGATACATGATCAAGGCATTCTCATTTTTAAAGGGGTTGGTTCAAAATAATAAATAATAACATTTAGCAGCTGTCACACCCTTTGAAGACGAGTCCCCTCATGTTTTCGTTGAGTGCACGTTTTCATTGCCTGTCCTCTCCTGACGACTCTGGGAGTGCACCGGTGACTCACTCGATCCGAGGCTGACTCATGATCTGACTCACGATCTGAGAAAGCAGCGTCTTGTTTCTGCCGTCTGACAACCCAACGGAAAGTACACTGCTCTGTTCGGATCCGAGGAAATCTGTTTTTTGTGGTGATTTGTGAAGTTTTGGTGTAGCCTGCCACGACAATATTTGGCATGTCCTTTTGTTTGCTCTGACGCTCAGACCGACGTTCTCACATTGTGCTCCGGTGTCTCCCTAGATAAACAGAGGGAGCTGTCCAGAAAGGGTCCCATCAAGAACAGTAACGCGGTGGGCAGTCCAGTGAACCAACAGCCCAAGAAGAACAATGTTATGGCCAGGACACGGTAGGAGACCTGCTAGTCTGGGCTCATGATGTGCTGCTTTAGTTTGGACACAAAGGTCACTCAGTTTAATCTGTGTTACCTTCAGAGGAAATCAGTCTTTCCTCCATCATTTCACGTCTCCTTGTGGAGCTGCTCTACTAGGACTGGAAGCCCCCCTCCCATTAGAAAAGCACACGTCTCACCATGTTCTATGTTCTATCAATTCCAAATCTTTCTCCACTATGGCCTTCGCATGACACCACCTGACAGCGCCGTGGCAGATCTTCTAGCACTGTGCGAATCCTTGACACTCCATTGTAACAAACCAAACAAAGATGACCCCGATCCGATCTTCCCATGCGTGGTCCTTTCTACTATGTGTGGTGGCGCTCTGTGTCGAGAACATCTTAGTTTCATGGCTCCCTGTAACTTCAACATCAGGCGCAAGCAGCAGTAAACAGCAGCTTCAAAGGGACTGAAAGTTGAAAAGGGAAACCGTTATTATAGGATGTTACGTAGTATGTGCAAATGTATGTGTACATCAGTACAGCATTCAGTCAACGCAAATTCGAGCATTCCAACATTCCACCAGGCCTGAACCAACCGGTTATACACAGAACAAAAACCTCAGTCATTAGTCTGTCACTGGCTTCAATTATACTCGTCACTTTTGTGATTGGCTGTGCCAGATCCGATGCAATCCTGGTTCCTTTGGAGAAGGGGGTTTGAGAACGCAGCCAGCCCTGGCGGGAACAAATCGCCATTAACGTTTGGACCTGGCTGCTGAACCTTTGCATGCGAAAGCACACTTTTGAGCATGTACTGGAAGAATCCCAGCAGGCTACGGCATGGGCTGTGGTTTTAATGGCATAGCCAGTACTCGACCCACACGGTGCCCAGATGGCCGCGTCCACACACCTATACAGTGAAAGCGTCGTGGCGTGAGCGACTGATAAAAACTGCATTCAAACGACAAGTGAACAAGGCCTTGGGACTCTGAAACACGCACAAAGGTCAGCTGGGGTGAGCAATATGGATGGATCAGGATCAGAACACATGTCCTTTACTTCGGTCTTTAACCATTTCTGATGAGGGGGCTTTCAGCAGCGTTTGAGTCCTTGAGACGGGCAGTCCTTGTGGATTCCTGAGTGCCGCTACGTCAGCGTCTGCAGAAGGTGCTGTTTTCAAGAAGGGCCCTAATCAGCTCCTTCTGCTTAGAGCAGCCCTTCAGCTGTGCCAGAAGGGGGTGTTTGCCAGAGACACAAGGCGCTTGTAATCCTAACAAGACGTCCACATATTGTGTATCACACACCGATATCCGTACTAGACTGATGAGGATGTCCTTTAAAACAGCAGTTTATCAATGAGTTGTTTATAAACCAAACAAGCCATTGAGAAATTAAACAGTCAATTCTGTTGGGATTTGTCTATTTATCACCAAATGTTTAATCTTTGAAAAAAATAAATGAGAACTTAAAGGTCCCATGACATGAAAATCTCACTTTGTGAGGTTTTCTAACATAAATATGAGTTCCCCTAGCCTGCCTATGGTCCCCCAGTGGCTAAAACTTGCGTTTGGTGTAAAACGAGCACTAGCTGTTCTGCTCGCCTTTGAAAAAACGGAGGCTCAAGCGCGCTGATTTGGAATGTCTGTATTCATGACGTCATCAGGAATCTCAGCTCCTCCCCTTACTCTGCCTGGCCCGCCCAGAGACGTTGGCCCGCCAATGAGACTCGACCGTGCGAGCGCCACATGTGTGTGTGTGAATACACACACTGTAATGCAAGTGTTTCTTGTCGGTTCTTTGACGTGTCTTGTATTTCCACAACGAGACTGTCGTGGGGGTTATCTGAGCCATGGTTTAGAAGGAATTGGGGGAAAGGAACTTTGGTTTGACTCGCTGAAGTACATGAACTGCGACATGCCGCCGGTTGCCGCGAGGCACCATCGCCCGGCAGCGGGCAGCCGGCAGCAGGCAGCGCGCGGTTCAGTCGACTTCAGGTTGATGTGAAAGTGGAAGAACCAGAGACGTCGCAGAACCCGACAAAGTCGTTTGTGATTCATAATATCGTCTGGAGGCGCACACAATATGTTATATGATATAGATATCTATGTATTATATGATATTATTTAGATATAGAGCTCCAGGACTGTAACGCAAGTGTTGTACACTTCCTTGTTATTTGGATAACCGTTCTGCTGTTGGTGTGATGGCGCATAACACGTCGGACTCTCGTCTCTAGTATTTCTACAACGCGACTAGTATTGGGGGTTATCTCAGCCAAGGTTGAGAATGAATTGGGGGGAAGGAACTTTGGCTTTGACTCCCTCAAGAACATGAACCACGACAAGGAGGAGAAAGGGATCTTTGCCGGGCAGCGCTTATGCACCTCCGCCTCCGGCGGTGGTCCCACAGCGGGGCTCAAGCGGGAGACATTCGCCGCCAACAATCCCTCATTCATGTACTTCAGCGAGTCAAACCAAAGTTCCTTTCCCCCAATTCCTTCTCAGTCTCGTTGTGGAAATACAAGACACGTCAAAGAACCGACAAGAAACACTTGCGTTACAGTGTGTGTATTCACATTGATGTGGACGTTGAAGAACCAGGAACGTCGGAGAACCCAACGCGGTCGTTTGAGATTCATAATATCGGCTCACACAGCTTTTGGCCGTGATAATATATATAATATGATATAGATATCTGTGTAGGCTATATGATAATATTTAGATATAGAGCTCCAGGACTCCCGTGTGTTCTAGAATATTTACAGAACACGGCTAAAGGCTGTGTGCGCCTCGCCATTGCGATACATCCACTGTAAACAGAGCGCATGGTACCGTGGCTGCAAGCTGCTCAGGGCCACACCCCCACCCTCCTCCTTGACACGCCCACCGAAACAGCGCATTTGGGGGAAGCTCAATGTGCGACTGGCTCGTAGTGGCTGTAACTCTGCACCACGGCTGAATTTCGGGAACGTCTTTGAATACTGTGTTAGTTGCCCACTAATACCTATATTAAAGAATACATAAAATAGCATGTCAGGGAACCTTTAATTAAGTGCTAATGAGATGAAGCGCCTACTGTACTGCCCAGGCCTACTAAAGATGATTTGTAAGGTCATATGGCCGATTGTGAGGCTATAAACATGTTAAAATAATTACACACTAATAATTAATAATACACACTAATAATAAAAATAAAATGAAAACATGGTCTTCAAACGATTAAGAAGGTTTATTTTGAGGAAACGGCCCCCTTGTGGGACTGTAATACAATCAAGCCATACAGGTCATCCCATAATGATACTCACCATCATTACTGGAACGGTTGATAATGAACATATAATAACGGCCGACATAATTATGATTCTTTATTTCTTGTTCTTATTGGTTATTTTCATTGGCTGGATTGTCCCAGGCCTACATCTGCCTACTCCATCCATCGTTAACAAAGCCCCAGCCGAGCCGATCCGATTCCTCCTGACCACGCCCGTAGCAGCTATGAGGTCGCAGGGTCGGGGCCTTTGTCATTCTCTTAGAGCTAAAAAATAAAAAAAATGGAAATGAAATACATCTGTTTTTAAATCAGCGATCGAGAACGAGTGCTTGATTCAGTGCAGGCTTGTTACTTTGTGGGCGCTGTGTGTGTCATCTGGTGGTGTGTGTACGAGCCGAGCACAACCTCCCCCAGGTCTTACTCTGAGAGTCTTCTGTGGGGTTAACCTCAGATCTACATCTGATTTCTTCTGCTACATATTTCCCCTGGTGCGGGTCCTATTCATGTCTTTGTGTTCGGAACACACCTAACCTTACTGTCTCCTTCCATTCTATCCTGCTTGAGGCCCTCTATGTTATATGCTAACCTACTTATTAAGTACCTTTCTTTCTTCCTCTCTTCCAGATTGGTAGTTCCCAACAAAGGGTATTCTTCCTTAGACCAGAGTCCAGATGAAAAGCCCCTGGTGGCCCTAGACACAGACAGGTGAAAACACACACACACACACACACACACACACACACACACACACACACACACACACACACACACACACACACACACACACACACACACACGCACACGCACACAGTGTACAACCACACTCTCTCACATACACACACATACGCTCTCTCACAAACACACACACATACAACTCTGACGGTCTATACCCTATACCTGTGTGGTGTACATTTCTATGTAGAGCTCATATCCCGTGTCTATGTGTTTGTGTTCCAGCGATGATGACTTTGATATGTCGAGATACTCTTCGTCGGGGTACTCCTCAGCCGAGGTGAGACGGGTGGGATGGCACCCACTCAATCAGGTCCTTCACACTCACACTTTATGTTATATAATGCATGTAAATGTTTAGGTTAAAAGTTATATATTTCATGTAACTTAAACTCTAAATGTCTATCAACACCGTGGATCACTGACAGGCCTTTCACACATGAACTCCGGATAAACTCTGGAGAATCGGGTCCGGAAATGATCCAGAGTTTCCCTTTCACACATGTTACACACAACAGGAGACGAATCGCCTCAGACGTGTTCAAACATACTGGAGATACGCCGGATAATTCAGGGGAGGGGTGATGCCGGGGCAGAGAGAGTAGGAGGCCGGACGCAAAACGTCTGCAGTGGGAGTCGCAGTATTTTGTTCACAACACATCGAAGTGGGCGGGTGAGGCTTCAACACGTGACTCTTCAGCAACGTCAGCAACACACCTGAAATCACCTCCACAACACGCCAGCAACGCGTCAACAACACGCCCGCACACTCGTTGTGAGTTAATTTACACGAAGGGCCTGGTAGTTTCATGTCTTGAGGGGCAGAATCAGACGTTTCAGTTCACACCTTCAGCCCCACCAGTGATTATCTGGAGAATGTGCGACTTTCTGTGCATGTGTGAAAGGCCTATGACAGAGGTGAAAGAAGTTAGGTTTTTGTGTAATTATTGTGATTCCACACTCATACCTAAGCACAGATGGTGCTCCAGTATCCATTGTTGTTGTTTTTACAAGATAGATATGGATCTGGGTGAGTGAATCTCAGGGCTTGAATACCAAACGTTTGATCACAGACCACCACTGCAGTGATCAGTTCTCAACCAAAGATGGCACTGTCTTTGTACTCAGTGAAAATCAAAGCATGAACAGGTGAATCAGCCTCTAGCCAGCTGCGGTCACATGACACCAGCCTTACCTGATTCCCTTGAACTCACAACTGGTCTTACCTGATGAACAGAGTAGCAGGTAGAAATCATGAATCCCAATGTAATGTGTGCGTGTGTGTTTGGGGGGGGGGGGAGCTGAATCTATCGCAATAGCTTGTTTATTATCTTCGGCTATTTGGGTTTACAGAAGCTTAGCGCTGACCATAATATTAGCTAATTTGTGTGTGTGTGTGTGTGTGTGTGTGTGTGTGTGTGTGTGTGTGTGTGTGTGTGTGTGTGTGTGTGTGTGTGTGTGTGTGTGTGTGTGTGTGTGTGTGTGTGTGTGTGTGTGTGTGTGTGAGTGCGGCTGACCTTCCTTGTAACACACCTGCCTCCCATGCCCCGCCCCCTCCCATTTTGCTTTCAGCAAATCAATCAGGACCTGAACATTCAGCTGCTCAAAGACGGCTACCGTCTAGACGAGATCCCGGACGACGAGGACCTGGACCTCATCCCGCCTAAGTCCGTCAACCCCACCTGCATGTGTTGCCAGGCAGCCTCCTCCAGCGACTGTCAAATACAGTAACCCTCCCCCTTCCTCCCCGTCTCCCAAAGCTCCCCTCCGAGCCCCGCCCTCTACTTTACACATGAACCCCTCGCAACCCCAGCTGCCTCTCATCTGAGTGTAGTAACCCTATCAGAGAGCGACCACAGAGAAACGCTGGTGGTGGAAGTAGGACAAAAGATAATCCAGTGAAAATAAAAAGGAAAGGCCAAACGGAAAACTAGACAAGATGTTACACCCCCCTCCCCCCAAGACTATGATAGTATGTTTTTAAGTGTATTTATTTGATTTCCTCCTATGGTAGGAAACATGCATCTGTCTGTCAGGGATTTGGCTCTCTCTCTTCTTTCCTTCCCTTCTGATTACAGTACATGTTGTGACATCGAAGCGAAGCGATCCTTAATGATTACTGCTGCTGACCTTGCTGACCTGCCTACATAACTCGTAGGTTGTATTTATTGTTCTTTTTTGATTCCAGCTTATATATTGACACATTTTTTGTAGTTTATTCGAATTTTGCGAATTGTGTATGGGAGTACGAGGCATACACACATACACAAACCAAGTACTGAAGGATTGTACGATGAACGGACGAAAAGCGGAGGCAGATGTAGATGCCGTCATTTTAGAAGCTATTGAATTAGTCGTACTGCACGTGTTTGTGATGTAGCACAGGAGGTATTGCACTTAATCAACCCAATCCCCCCCTCCTACTCACTTCCTTCTTTTGACAACACCATCCTTTACTTGTTCTGGACTGGCTTTCACTCCGGGGGGTATGATCACAAAGGGCCACAGAATGATAAGAAGCACACAGAAGAGAACAGATAGTAAACAAGTAATCATTCATGAGACGGAGAGGACAGCTGGCCCTGGTGCTACTAACAGTTAGCCCTGTTGCTAACAGTTATTAGTGTCCCGGTGTTACTGTCTACTGTGTATCGTCAGACCACTGTTATGGCACTATTGTTTTGTTTAACTATTATTTAATCATTTTGAACGTCTTACTGTTGCACATTGAACATTTTTGATTTTGTGTCATGTACGACATTTCCTTGATGTTTATACTGCCTTCCCTATTCAAGAACACACAGTGACAGTGTCTTATCTGAAATGAACTGTGTTGAAAAGGGAAGATTCTTGTTGTTCCTCCTCCCACTCGCTCATCCAAGGGCCAAAGGTTGTGTGTGTGTGTGTGTGTGTGTGTGTGTGTGTGTGTGTGTGTGTGTGTGTGTGTGTGTGTGTGTGTGTGTGTGTGTGTGCGTGCGTGCATAGGAGGTGGGCAGGAGGGGGGGAATAACTTGAGTTATACTGTAACACGGTTCTTAACTGGAATAAGCTCCGTTTTGTTTTTGGACATATCTTGTTTTACCTCATATCCCCCATGTCCATATACATGTCCTTTCCCCCATTTGACCTAAGGGACTCCTCCCCTGGTGGCCATTATGTGTGTCTGCATCGTTTACATGTGGAGACGAGGTGACCAAACCAATGGGACGTTTTTCCTTCTGTATTCGCATAAATCAGAAATCATGTTTTTTTTATCTTGTCGATTTATTATTGGCTTTATGTTGTATTATTGCCTGTATCTTTTTAACACTTTTATGTGACATCAGTTGATTGAATTAGAGTATGCCTTAATACAGATATGTTTCAAAGACGCGTGTATTTTTATTTCCCTACGTGATTTATTTAAAATAACATTTGCTGGATTATGTTATGTTTTTACTTTAAGACATGGGGGAACATTGTCTTCATTTTGTTTTAGACTATTTTTTTGTACTGTAAACACTTTATTTCCAGTATTTAACAATGTTCTGTGTAGTGTATGAAATCCATAAATAAACAAGAAGCTGGTGGTAAATATTCTCACCCTACTTCATGTTTCATTACTTGTACCTGTCAAATATTAACATGAACATATCGCCGACCTTGTGTTTCCAATACTCCCTGTTTTCCTGGAAGGAACCGCAGCCACATCGGTTTGCAATGTGTCACAGTAACCGGGACAATTGGAAACAAACAGAAACATATTTAGAAAGACCTCTTGAGTTTATTGTTAGAACCAAGAGGAGCACATTTCCCTCCATGAACATGACAATTTCCAAGCCCCTGTGCTGGACCCTGGGTAACCCTGTACAGTGGCCTAGAACACAAGCAGCAAGCAGAATCCAAAGTAAAGGCTTCAGGCTGAAAGGCACCAACGTCTGAGTAATTTGATGCTTTAAGGTGGGAATCTGTTCTCACTTTACACTGGGGTTGGCATGGGAAGAGGCTGTTCTATGGGTTTCTCTAAGCATTAAATGGCATTTGGAGATTTATTGTCGTTATCAAAACAGTCTGATTCCATGTTGTACAAAATTTCATAACAAAATACTTCCTTTTTAAATAATTTCACACGTTACGGAAGAGGTAATCCTAAGAAGCACACAAAATCATGCATCTGAAATGAATCGTCTGTGTGCTTCCAATTCTCCCCAGGGGTATAACTTATATTTCCTTGCAATAAAACAACAATCCACCATTCCCTCAATGCCTTAACATAAATGGTCATAACATAAAATGTAGTTATGACCCAATAATGTCATAACCTTCTACTAGAATCCAGAGTCCAGACTACTGTGAGTGAGACATTGAATGACCTTATATTTCTGCTATAAAGCTTTGCAATTAATACTTGCATACGTTCTGTCTCCTTTGCATCAATATTAATGAAATTCCTGGAAGAGACAGGAAATTGACTATTTAATGATTACTATGAATAATTATCTTGCGAACCAGCTGACTGATAGCAGAGTGAACAAGGTATGAACTGATGTTAGTAGCTATCCCTATTATCTTCTAGTATAGTAGATATATAATATCTACTATATAATACTTTAAGCCTAATCAATACACAACTATACTCAACTCTAAATGCTTTTACTTCAATATACCCAGTTTAACATTAAGCTAATTCTAGTGTATTATTATACTATTGGACAAACAAAGGCCTCGTTTGAACTAAAATCGATATAATACATAGATCACTTCCATAACTCGTCAGCAAAATACATAGTTTTCCTGAATTGGTCTCAGCCTATTAACACAGTCTGTAAATAATTGAACAAGATTCCAACACATTCATTGAATGTGTGATTTATTTACTGTTTCCTCCTCTTTATAGGTCTGCGTTCATCTAGAAAGCTACACACAAAAGGCTTCTCATTTGCACATTATTCAAGTATAAAAAAATCAGAGTTACCTGACCAGCTCAGTACATGTGACCTAGCTGTTTCTGAACTGTTTCCTTGGCGGCTTCTGAACATTAGAAATAAGAAAGGAGACTCACAGTAGAATGACCGCTGATTCTAGGTAGTATCAAAGATTTACTTTTTGAAATGGAAAGATAACTTTACACTGCGTTTGCAATATTTACAGAGAACATCTGCACATAGTCATGAGTTAGATTTTTTTTTTTCTCGTTTTAATTATTTACAGTATCGTTTTGAATAGTCTGTAGTGCACAGGGAAATCGCTAAGAGTCACAGCAAACCCAACTGAATGGTATTGGCACTGACGAAACACTGCTGAAATCGTAGTGTGATTTGCGGGTGTGCGTGTGATTGTGTATGCGTGCGTGCGTGTATATGCGTTCGTCCTCCCGTGCACATGGGTTCTCCTGCGTCTGAATGGGAGTGTGTCCTTAACCTAAAACCCAGCGGGACTTCGGTCTCCAGAGTCGGACGAGGAGACGGACAGGGAGCAGCGCCGCCTCTTGGCCGCGCTGGGGCACTGCAGCATGCTTGGCTGGAAGCCCGCGTGCCGCCGGGCGTGCTTCGTCAGGTGGTCGCTCCTCATGAAGCACTTGTCGCACAGCGGACAGTTGAAGCGCTTTTCTCCCGTGTGCGTGCGGTAATGCCGGGTCAGCTCGTCCGACCGCGAAAACTTCTTACCGCAATCTTTCCAGGTGCACTCGAACGGACGCTCCCCTGCAGACAGAACGAACACACACACACACACACACACACACACACACACACACACACACACACACACACACACACACACACACACACACACACACACACACACACACACACACACACACACACACACACACACACACACACACACTTTATGGTCAACGATAAGCTTCTGTAACAACAAATAGCCAAAGATAATAAACAAGCTATTGCGATAGATTTAGCTTCCTTGCCATCACGGGCGCGTGTCCTCTGACCACGTGTCTGTTCTTGTTTACAACCTAAGTAGGGGGCGTGACGGGGCGATGACGTATGAGGAAATAACTGCGCAGGGGGCTTATCTCCGGTTAAGAACATGTGGGGACAGCAAAGTCACATTGACCCACAAATGAGTCAGAGAACACGTCTCGTTGCCATGCGAACATTGTTGTCCGGATACCTTTACCCTTCACTGTCATTCCGTTAAAGCGTTTTGCCATAAAAGCTCTCGTCAAACGTCTTTATATCCCCATTTAAAAAGCGAATATCACAGAACGGCACAGAGATTGGAAGTCCTGGAATTTAAATCGACGTCATGTATCGCAGACACCCCGACATCGTGAGTCACGGCTCTGCCACAAGCTGCGAAACACATTTCACCACATCTGAACTCCGCCCAAACTATTTACAATGCACCACAAATAAATGGCGGCGGCGGAACGCGCTGTTCCCAGAACAGAACATCAACGCGTGTCAACAGCGGGCTGGAGACCACGCCCCCAGGCTGCGGAGAACCGCAGTCACACCCCCCAATCGGGAGACACGCACACACACACACACACACCCCACCCCCACCGAAACACACACACAAGTCAATTCTGTTAAGCCTTATTATTTTATGAAAGGCATACTGCAATGAATAGGCCCAGGGGGACCAGGGACACACCAGTCTAGAGACAACCTCTCTGATATCTTCACTCAGTAGTCGTAGTTGGCGTAGATTTGTGAAAGAAATGGCAAAACGCAACTCAAAAGGGCCAACAAGCTTTGTTCTGATGCACATGACCGGGAGGTTTGGTCTGGGGTCGCTTAACACTTACCGGTGTGGACCCTTAAGTGAGCCTTGAGGTGGGACGACTTTCCATACATTTTCCCGCAACCGCTGAACGGGCAGCTGTGCTTCTTCTCGGGAGACTCGTGCCTGATTGCTGATTTTTTATTCCGGTAATGAGTCGGTGCCGGCACCGGGGCCAGAGTGTCCTCGCTGTCCGACCGGCGGTCCACCTTGTCGCGGGTGTTCTCGTCGGCCTGCGCCACAAGACACTTGGCGCCTCCTCCTCCTCCGGGGATACATTTGTTCAAGTCCAGCAGGATCATCGCGACCATCAACAAAGTTCTGTTCTCCTGATTCTCTTTGTGCATGTCCTCTGTGGGCAGCAGCGCGTCGGGACTACCACTACCCGGGGGCCGCTGGGAGGAGACCCGCTCTGCGGCCGGTTCACACTCCGACATCATCGCTTCAGCTCCCCGTGGCACTACGAGGATCCGACGGACGCCAAGAATGAATGATCCCTAATAAATGTCGACTGAATAATGCTAATCACACTCGGCCACAGGAAACATGTGGCTAACAATCCACACGTGTCGTCTTCGATGTGACCATCCTCCTCCGACAGGGGTTGTTGGATACTGAAGCAGGGCGGATCGACACAACCCTATAATAGTATAACGCGTACCTATTATCGATAGTCTGCCTAACTTGCAGATCAATAGCCGCCAATATAATCGATGTTGTTGTTGTCACGATGTGCTCCTTCTCACCTGGCTTACATGCGTCAACTCGCCTGGTTGAAGCTGTGCGGAGCACTTTTTCTCAACTCCAAGAAACAATTTCGCGGAATCCCACGGTGTCATAATAAAGCAGGGCTGCGATTGGCTAGGAGAAAACGTGACTCGTTTCGTTTACGTTACGCGGAACTGCCGATTATGAAATTGACGGACAGGGATCTGACCGGTGTTGCCAGGTTGGGCCGCCAGCGATGCAAGATCGGGCGGGAAATATGTCCCAATCTGGCAACACTGGGCCTGACCCGCTTTATGTGAAGCGATGAATCAAAGAATCAAACCATTAAAGTCAAGACGTTCTTGTACAACCCAGTGCTATGAACTCGCCCTGCTACACAGAACCTGAAATATCAACCAACTTCACGTAAAACACAGGTATACATGGATCGTCTAACAAAGTAAACAACACATACCGAGGTTTAAAAGTGGATTATAATTTAACATGCACTAATGAACGTTAGCCCTTCCTGACCCACAGCCCGGGGTTATATGTAGGCTATGTCTACATCAGTACTGCCTAGGTCTGCAGACTAAACAATATCCTGAGTAAACACGTCCTCCTCCTCCCTTCAGGCGCCGGGTGCTGCGAGTTCCGCCCGCGGGTCTCCTCCGGGCTCCACTAGGGGCGCTATGAACCCGCCTACCCCGGTTTGTACACATTATGTTGGCTAAATGAGGTCGTGGCGGGACAATTATGGAGAACGTGATCCTACCCATAGAGATCCTACCCACGGACCGGCCGCACTTTACTTTACTTTACAGTAAAGTACCGGAAGACGACACGTGGTCTGTTCATAGAGGTAACCGCCCAGGGCCGTGGACTGGCCGGCCACTGAAACATGAGGACTGACTCACACATGGAAAGCAGCTTTAGGGTTGTTGTCTTTTTTTTTTTTTAGCTTACAGACTTCGAGTTTGTAGGATTTAGAGTAAGATTTGGGTTACGAGGGGTAAACAATCTGCACCGGGAAGGTGGAGATGGTTGTGGTGGTGACACGCCCCTTTTGCCTGAACTAAGTCACTCCACTTTTTTGTTTTTCCAAATGTGCTTTTGGGTTTCCAAGAACGAAATAAAGAGGGGGGTTGCCTTGAGGGGCCGCGTTGCCAGTAGCTGTCGCTCCCTCTCCTCTCCATGGTAAAACACTTTCCTGGAAGGCTGAGGGAGGGGGGAGGGGGATGCACGATGCACCCTAGTTTTCCCCCAAAGTGTAAAAAAAATGCATGTAGGCTTTCACTCCTACTATGTGAATCGGGTTGACTTATGATTGTGTCGGAGATAAAAAACGATCAAACAAGGGCTGTTGGTCGTGGGCATGTGGAAGATGATAAGTGAGGCGTAGGAGGGAGAGTGCGAACGAGAAACGAGGGGGAGGAGGCGGCACGTGTAGAAGAAAAACAGAATGTTCCCTTCCGTGTACTGAGTCTGAACTGACGCGCCACCGATGACCCCCCCTCCCCGTCCCAAGTAGGCTACGCATGCATGTGAGGTCCGGGAATCTGCCCTACATATCAAGAGAAAACGGGCTATGCTTTATGTCTAACCCTGTTATGCACCTTGATCCTTTTTGGTTGAAAGATCTTAATGCCATGTACTTCGGCGTGTTGTTTTGCGATTTTATGCCATTATCGGTTTAAGTAGGCTAGAGGGAAGCACAGCACAGCCACCTGTCGCATTTACTTGGTTTTGCTGACATTCCCGACAGCCACAATAGGGAGCCGACTGCCCAGTGACAACTGTTGAACAACTTCTTGCACACGCCTCATCTCCTATAGGGCTAAGCACGAGCTTTCGCTTGTGTTTAGAGAAACAACAACCTAATCAGCATACCTATCAGTATTGCCCTGACCCCTTAAACCCACATGCAAGCACACAAACTCACTCACACAGCAGTTTCTGTCACGTTTCTTTTTTTTTTTTTAGAAACGTACAACCCCGAAAAGCATGTGAGGGGAAAGTAAACAAGACACATGTACCAATCTATTCATTTATTTAACAATGCATGCCAGACATGATCCTATTCACATTGAAGAATACAGATTTGTATTTGCATCAAAATACTCACTACTGTGATTTATAATTCCTCTACCTTTCCCATCGTCACCGTTTAAAGGAGGATAGTTTTGTTTGCCCTCAGTGGAAGAACTGCATGCATTTAAAGGACATTTAATTAATTGAGATCTGGAGGAGGAGGGGGATCCGGTTCACTGGGCGAACAACAATATCAGCATTTATTGCAGGAAAGGAAAAACAAAAAGAAAACATGTGCATGAATTTCTTAACTAACAATTTCTCGTCCCCGGTTGTGGAGGAAGTCCCCTGTTTGATTAAACGCGTAATTCTCATTTGGTTCCAGAAGAAAAAGTGAAGCAACTGTGTAGGAAAATATAATAGAAATACTGTACATTGGGATCTGGGTGGATTTATGTTGCATCTTCATGCTCATCTGTTAGTGGGTATCGTGTCAAACACACAGGCACACACACACCGCCTGCACGCACGCACACACATACAAACACACACACGTCCCCTAGATTTGCACTGTTCCTCGCATGGCCGCCATGTCAACACACACAAAAGCATAAACATTGAGTCATGCGCACAAGTTGGTTCAGATAGTGCAATGAAGACGTTTGATATTGTTTATCAAACCTTATGGTTTAGGGGAAAAAATACCTCCCATGTCATTACTATCGCAGTTAAATGTCTCGTCAAAACTATCTTTGCAATATGGGACTTTAAAATAGTGCATTTCAGTAGTGAACTGAAGTGTTTTGTAAACTACTCAGCTATGCATGTTTGAGAATTGGGTTTTATTCATTATTACGAGTGAGCAGAGGTCGTCCCTGCTGGTCTCTTTTGCAAAGGTTTGGATAATGGCTCAGCCAATCAAAGGTTTGGAAAATGGCTCAGCCAATCAAAGGTTTGGATAATGGCTCAGCCAATCAAAGGTTTGGATAATGGCTCAGCCAATCAAAGGTTTGGATAATGGCTCAGCCAATCAACTGCCACTCCATTCCAATCGGTTTGGTTAAGTTTTTGAACACAATGTGAAACGGTAAATTTGGATCAAAAGCCCACTGTAGACTTATGTAAACCGTAGTTGGTTTGGTTTAGGATTATCTATTATTGTCAATTAGTTGTCCAGAGTTTACTGTTGACAGACATTCCCCTCATTTAAAATTCCATAAAACAATATCAATCGATTTTCTTAAGCATTTTTGTTGTAAAGCACAGTGATTACTGCTAGCCTTTTTACTACAATTCTAAATGTCTTTGTTGGGTTCTTGACATTTCAAATTATATATGAGAGCTAACAGGCTACATCTTCCTTCGTACCTGGGACATTGAGAGTATATTGATCAGCTTTAGGAGCTTATTGGACACCTCCCGTGATGGACAGGGATGAAGCAAATCTGTCTGGCCAATTAGGTGGTATACACATAGCATGACGGAGAGAAGGGCCCGCCTCTTGGATCTTTCCCCTTTCCTGTAGTGTGGTCATCAGTGTTGTGACAGTTGTCATTGAGCCATCAACCCCCCTCATTTTCGATTTTTTTTGTCTTGTTTTGTTTCCACTAGAGATCGATGATGACATGCAATGTCAAAAAACCCTGGTGGTTGTGCTCTAACGTCTGCAGCAGACATGTCAGTGCTGCAGCCCTGTGTTCTAAGTGGAGCCCGGAGTCGCCCTGTGATCCTGTGTTTGGCAACGCAGGGAGCGAGCAGCTCGCCCGGCCGCTGTTACATTACACAGAAAACAGGAACAATAAAAAAGGGATTACACCTTAAATATGATTGAAATGTACAATCTATAATTTATATAACAGATTTTAATCAATCTTTTAATGCATCAGCATTCACTGCTTGTATCTCTCCCTTTTTATATTAAATTTGATAATAAACCTTACTTAGAAAATAGTTAAAATTAGAGAAAAATAGCACTGAGAAGATATAAATATTAAATATTCATATTAGTAATTCAAACAGGCATTTAATTATTCATGATAGCCAGAAAATATGTAATTAAATAGAAATAACCTCAAAATAAATGCAATGTATGTGATTGTATTGTATTAATTGGTGCAATATAAATCACAAATATATATATTTATATATATAAAAACTATCAATTAAACTTTTTCAACCTTTCTGCAAAAAGCTATCATAGAAAGTCATTCCCTTCTTTTTAGACCTTTTCATCCAGAGAAACGATGAGGAAACAATCAGATAGTTATAGATGTGCGCGGTGATATGGATTCTATAGGTCAATTAAAATAGCTTTCACACACCTGACTGAACCTAATGCATATACTTAGCAGCAAAAACTATTTCAATGTTTTGCATTCCTTTCTCTCTCCCAGGAAACTAGTGTGCACTTTTTAAATGGATTTAGCAGTCAAAACTTCAGTCAAAATGTTAGCCTTTTTTTTTTTGTCTTAACTGACTATCATGGATTTCATGAAAGAATGATCAAATAAATGACAATTCCATAACAGACAAAGGACGGATCCGGTGGTCTTTGACCAGAGTTTGACCATTGAAACATACAGTGAGTGAAAGGATGAAAAGATTTTGGTTCTACATTTGCAGCCAGCCTCTTGTGCAGAGACCGCCCCCTTGTGGCCAACAGGGCGTATTTGCAGACAAAAACGAAATATGTTAAAGAGATGGAACATGTTGTTACTTGTATTTGTGGCTAGCCCTAAAATATTAAACTGTCCATACTGTACTTTCCTGAATGAGATACATCGTCAATATTCATTACAGGGTAGCATAGCTTACTGGACACAGCAATGTACAAGGGATATGCCATCTGGAAGTGCAGTCTGTATTTGTGGCTCTTATCTTTGTTAATGTTTCCCAGACTGGATTCAATATAAACTCGAGATATAATGATGACGATGACTTCCTGATTGTAAAGTCAGACTTATAGTATCTTGAATAATGTTGGCCTGGCACTCCTTACTCTATCGGGTCTCTCATCTCTTGTAGCTTATTTAATAATCAAAACTGCGACTATGAAGACATTTTCTGTTTGAATGTTGGCTGTTGTGTTCTGACTCCTTGAAATAGTTCAGACAAATTAAGATACAATCAATTAAAATTGAATGCCACAGACAAGTTTGACATTTCCCCTCGACAAATACAATTCACATGACTCCCTTTAGAATATTTTACTTTAAAAGACTACTTAATCCCTTCTATTAATTCCCCACATATCACTGACTTTGTAATGCCTCTCTCCATTCACCAGTAATATCACTCCTAGTCACATGACTAATTCCGCCCACACATTTCCACTATCAAAATAAGTATTGCTAGATTTCTTTCCTTTTCATTGGCTCTCGGTCGGTGAAAACACACAAAACTTTATATTAAGGAGCGTCAAATGCTGCTGCCCTTTGAGTCCTGGGGGAAAGGGGACACATTTTTGGCTATATATATATATATTATTCTATGTATATTTAACTCTCCTCTCCCGTTTCTTCCCCTTCTGCTTTGGCGGTTCCTAAGGAATCAATAATCTAGGAGTTACAGTACGTGTTCCTCACCTAGCATCGTGATGGACATGAGATGGAACATAGTGACATAGTAGTGGGTTGGACGTATTGGTGACGGTGGAAGACTGACACGTAGACAGAGACCTTCCAAAGCCTTAACACCCCATGGATAGTTACTGAGCTACAAGAGGAGGTAAAAACTACTGTAGTGTTAATAGCTCTTTGTTTTAGACTGGTGTACAATAGGACCCCCCCCCCCCCCATCCCCTCCTCCCCCCAGCACTGCTGTTTCCGGGTGAGGATGCGTCTCCGGTAGGGCGTCTGCAACATCCTGCCACTTCCTCCACGGTGTACCTCTCTGCTGCTGCCATGGTAACCGTGGCCCCGCATCCGCCTCCGTAGCAACCCCACCCCGTCACCCCGTCAGCTTCCCCCGCCGTGCCCTCTGACCTTTACCCTCCCTGGTCCTGTGAATGTGTGTATGTGTGTTCTTGCGCTGACCGGCGTTCCCGTTGTCACGTGTAGTTCTGTCTGTCGAAGCTGCGGAACGCCGAGGGCGTGGCCAGCTTCCTCATGGACAGGCTGTCAGTCTTGCCGGGCTCCGGGCGGGCCCCGGACTTGCTCCTGAGGAAGGGGTTCCGGGCCCCCGCCGGCCCCCGGCCTGCGGGCCCCCGGTCGGCCCCGGGGCCCGCGCCCCGCTCCATCCTCTCGCTCACCGACAGGCTCTTCCTGTGCTGGGGGGCCAGGCTCAGGGCGGGGTGCGAGTCATCCGAGGAGCAGCTGTTGGCCCGCTCCTGCCGGGAGGAGGGCGGGTAGAGGGGCGACCCGCAGGGCCGCCCGGGGCGGGGGGTGGAGGGGACCCCCAACAGCTCCTCGGGGTCCTCGGGGTCAGACTCCGTCTGGCTCAGCTCAGCCTCGCGCTCGGGGTGCGAGGAGCCCCCGTCCGGGGCGGGCTTGTCGAAGGGGAAGGAGGTGGAGACGCCCGGGGAGTGGGCGCGCTCGGCGGGGGCGTAGGGCGAGGAGACGCAGCGCGTGTCGATGCAGTCCGTGATGCTGGTGTACTCGGCCGCCTTCACCTGCACGCCGGCGCCCAGGCCGCCGTACACGCCGCGTGGGTTGAACATAAGGCTGTGGGACTTGACCAGCTGGGGCTCGTCCAGGAATCCCCCGCCGCCCCCCGCCGACAGGTAGCGGCTGCTCTTGGAGCGCTCCAGCATCCCGGCCGATGGCGGCGGCGACGGGTCCATCTCCCACGGCGGCAGGGAGGAGGAGTCCGGCAGGAGGTGGGCGGAGCTCAGGGACAGGTCGGCGGCGGCGCTGTCCTCGAAGGCGGTGCCCGTCCCCGTGGCGACCGTCCCACAGCCGCTGCTGCCGGCCCCGCACTCCGAGGACCTCTCTCCCACGCCGCCACCGCCGCCGTAGTCACTGCCCCCCGACAACACCGCCTCCATGATCTCGGAGTGGAGGGAGGAGTTCCGGCGGAGGGGCGGGGCCGTCCGCAGGGGGTCCAGGAACACCTCGCCGGGCCCCACCTCCTCCGAGGCCGACACGTAGATGTCGATGCAGGAGGACGGCCGGTGCTGCTGGGACACCGACAGCGTGGCCAGGGGGAGGGGCTTGGAGTCCCTGGGGGCGGCGCCCGAGGACACGGACTGCGAGCTGTTGGCGCGGTGCAGGCTCAGCGAGCGCTCCTTGAAGAAGCCCTCGACGCGCCTTGAGGCCCCGCCCCCGCGGTGCTGCGGCTCGCCGCCGCTGCCGCGCCCCCCGCCCACGTAGAAGGAGTGGCTCCGGGTGCGCGTGGCGGCGGCGGTGGGCGAGGGCGGGGACAGGGAGCCCTCGCCGCCGCCCTCCAGCGCCTCCTGCAGGCGGTAGGCGTTGCCGTCCGTGCTGTTGAAGCTGCTCTGCCGCAGGATGTACCCGGTGTCGGGGCCCTCGGCGTGCCGCAGGGCGTAGGCCGAGTCGGTGCAGTCGGACGAGGTGCGGGAGCGCACCTTGTTGACCTCGCCGCGCTCCACGCCCGTCACGCGCTCCAGCGCCACGGCGATGCGCGCGATCAGCTCCTCCATCTGCGCCAGCCGGACGTCCACCGTCTGCAGCGACGCCTTCATGAAGTGCTCGCGCTCGTTCACCTCCTCCAGACGCATCGCCATGTTCTCCACCCTGCCGGGGGGGGGAGAGAGGGTTAAGAGGACAGCCAGCACCGAGGGGGGGCGGAGATAAGGAAGAGTCAGAGAAACAAGGTCGTCGTGTGCTCGCGTCTCCCTGCTATGACCTGAGGTTGTCTGGCGGTCCGGTTCAGTGGAGTAAAGCAGAGTCAATATTGAATGTCCCCAGAGAGGCGGTGTGTTTTACAACAGCCGCCCTAGCGCTACAATACCATGAAAAACAAATTATAAAGAGATAACGGGAAGGCCAGCTACAATCCCCCGGGATGGAATTATCGGACGAATCCCCAGCGATAAGACCATGACAACGGTATTATTGATAACTAAATTGATAATTATTTTAGATAATTGCGTAATCAGTCTACCTTGTCTTGCCTTCCTCCTATATTTGTCTATGAAACCGTTACCGTATCTTCTCTTTTTACACACCCTTAACACCCTTACCCTGCGTTCACACCAAAAGATGCATTTGCTGCCCGAACACGTTGACGCCTGAGTTTTGCGGCGCGTCAAATCAAGTTTTGCGGCGCGTCAAAGGTTTGCGGCGCGTCAAAAGTTGAAATATTTCAACTCGAGCAGCATTTGACGCGCCGCAAAATACGTGAACGCGCCCTTCGCGGCGCGGCGCGGCATGCCCGTGTCCGCTGCCGGGCACGGGCATGCCGCGCCGCAAATCAGATTTTGACGCGCCGCAAATCAAGTTTTGCTGCCCGTTTTCTCGGCAGCAAATGCTGCGGAGAGACGCGTCTCTACATTCACTTTGAATGGGATCACGACGCGCGTCAACTTTTTGCATCTTTTGGTGTGAACGCAGGGTTAGACATCTAGTCATTTCCCCCACGGTCGCGCTCTGAACAGACCTCGACCCGAGGCCGGTCGCGTCTGACCGTAGCGTCTTCAAGAGGAATGAATGCTTGGTTTAAGGAGGCTCGGTGGTTAAGGAGGCTCGGTGGTTAAGGAGGCTCGGTGGTTAAGGAGGCTCGGTGGTTAAGGAGACTCGGTGGTTAAGGAGGCTCGGTGGTTAAGGAGGCTCTGTGGTTAACGAGGCTCGGTGGTTAACGAGGCTCGGTGGTTAAGGAGGCTCGGTGGTTAAGGAGGCTCGGTGGTTAGGCCACCACAGTGCTGACCTCTCGGAAGTGACTCGGATCCTCTCGTCGTTGGAGGAGTTGAAGCGGTCGTCCTTCTCCCTGAAGTACTCCTCGATGCACTGCTCCTCGAAGTCATGGACCTTCTTCAGCTCGTCCTCCGTGATGAAGAGCTCTGTGAAAACGAGGAGGATGAGGAGGAGGAGCAGGAGGGGCAGAGAAGAGGAGGAGGAGGAGGAATAGGGGGGGCATAGAAGAGGGGCGTGAGGATCGTAATGCCGCATCGCTTTGTGGGAACATTCTGGTACGACAAGATACCAGTAAAATCTCGCTGCACGGAGGAAATAACTATAGAATATACCAATTGAAAAGTTAATGCTGACCAACCCTAACCCTAATCTCAAACACCCTAACTTTGAATTTGTTTCCTCTGACCTTCTTCTGTGTTTAATTAGTAGCTCTGCTATTCTCCTCATGGTAAAATGAACAGTTCTAAACCCTCAGTCGGCAATAATCCTCAATGTCCTGTCCAAAAAGCGGTGATGAAAAACTAAGTTAAACAGTTAAACAAGCTTTGAAGAATTGGCAGAGTAGATAAGCCACAGGTTTGAATTTACCACTCGAAGAAGTAGCTATTCAGGACTGGTGTTAGCGCTAAACATGTGTGGTCCAGTGAGGTCCTTATGTGAGCTTGAATCATATGGTCTAAAAGAAGCATAGACTGAAGTTAGGGTTAGGGGTTAGGGGATGGGTTGGGTTAGGGGTGAGGGTTTGCATTCAGGGTTAAGGGTTTGGGTTAGGGTTAGGGGTTAGGGTTCAGGGTTAGTGGTTAGGGTTAGGGTAAGCGGAACGCCCCCGACTCACTCAGGCCGTAGTCGCGCTCGTCGTCGTCGTGCTTGCGCCAGCGGCAGCACAGGTGCTTGAGTACCATGGTCATGTGACTGAAGATGATGAGCGGTGGGGGCAGGACGGGCCGCTCGTGGAAGGTCATGATCAGCTGGTAGCGCTGGAACTTCCACACCTGGTTGGAGATAGACTTCACTTCGAAGAACGTGTTGCTATGGTGAAGGACAAACACAGAAGACAGAGAAAAGAAACACACACACCGACCACAACGAGAGTCTAAATAACCAGAGGGTATTGGTTCAGACGGGCGGCCGGGTGAATCATTGCCGAGCTCAACACGACGGAGTACCCATAACCCGTCCTGCTATTTATTCAATATGCAAAACGTAAACGGGCTGGCAGCTAGTGCGGCCAAATGTTTTATGAGAAGCCGTTGAATGTGTTTGTGTCTCTTCAATCATGCAAATGGCTGTTCACATTCCTAGTTTTAATTTAAGGCAAGATAGGGCAGTTTAATACTGTAATAAAACTTTGACAGAAATAAAGAAAGAAGGAATAATAAATAGAGAATACGAGAATAGATAGTGAGAGAGAGAGAGATGAAGAAAAGAGAGAGAGACAGTCAGAGAAAGAAAGAGGGGGAGAGGGAGAGAGGGAGAGACGAAGACAGACAAAAAGAAAGAGAGAGAGAGAAGAAGGCAGACAGAGACAAAGATATATATATATAGAGAGAGAGAGAGAGAAAGAGAGAGAGAGAGAGAGAGAGAGAGAGAGAGAGAGAGAGAGAGAGAAGAGAGATGAAGAGTGACAGAGAGACAGAGACAGGGAGGGAGAGATGGAGAGAGGGAGGGAGAGAGAGCGAGAGCATGCTGTGTTACATACTTGAAGACGGCGATGAGCAGGTTAACCAGCAGTATGTTGGCCACCAGCAGGTAGCAGGCCATGATGGCGGGGACGATCCAGGCGCCCGTCTTACAGGGCGGCAGCCTCACCACCCCGCCGTCGTCCGTCGTGATGTTGATGCCACATGGGGCTGTAGGACGCAACAAAAACAAACACACACACACACACATGAGCACATAGAACTTGTTAACACGTTCGCGATCAATATCAATTGGTAAAAACAAAGATAACCTATGCAAAGTAAGTGTGTAGATGCACCAACAGACATGCACATACGCAGCAGCAAAACCGATGGGTTCAAATGGGATAAAAGTCATACCAAAAGATTGAAAAAGCAAACACGTTTGGAAGAGGCATGAACAAAAACAACAAAAGCAGAAAACAAAAGAAACACACAATGATAAAAACCATAATGATAATGAAAATCAAAAGGTCAATATATGTATTGTGCAAGAAGCATGGTCTGCCTGATGCTTCCTCTATAAGGGAGGGAAGCGGGAGGGGGGGGGGGGGGGAAACAATGAGTTGGCTCATGTGCTGAAATGTGCATCTGAAAAGCAAACAAGAGCAGTCATACATATGACATGTGTCGTCCCAAGCCTCCCAATATATCCGAACATGTCTAAAATGTTTCAAATATATTGTTTGCATGTGCACCATGTTTGATCGTCTTTGCCTTGTATCGTTGCAGATGTGTTTAGGATACAGAGAGTGTTTTTTCCATCGCTGATGGTTCAGTTGCTGGGGCTTACTGGGGGGAACAGAGAGAGTTTGTCCACAGTTTCTTTGCCGGTAGATATAGTTCATTCTGGCCATGCTCGTATGGGTTTCGCCTTTCTCAATTGTTCACACAACGCAGCCCAAAGATAGAGAGAACTGAAGCAATATTTCTACTTTGTAAAGTAGCTGACCCTCGAAAAAACAATTTGGATAATTACAAAGACTAAAAAACTCTGACAACTGAACCAACGTGAAAAAACAGGTAAGAGATGAGAAAAGCTGGTGAATGTTTAGTGTTTGGTCTCCTTGGTCCTTCAGTGAATATACATATGTATACATAATATACATGTGTGTTTTCTATCGTTGTAATATCGTTTCATATTATGCATTCCTGATGCATTGTTGTTGTTGTCATGAATACATAATTCATCAGTCATGTTATTCTGCTCATAACAATGTCCGAATGGAGTGTTTATCTTCATGAATGTCGAGTTGGTGCGTAACGTGAGATGTGACTGAATGCTAGCAGATAGTGTTTGCATGGCAGGTTAGCTGCCGGAAACACAGGAAGGAGCTGAAACAAAACATCTAGGGATTAGCAAACGTCATGAGCTCAACTTTGTAACCCCCTGCGATGTTTCATTGTGTGTGGACCTGCATGGAACGTTTCGGCGGTGAGCCAGTGTTTTTAAATCGATCCGGATAAAGTTGCCCTAACTTTTACCTGGCCTTGGGAACAAGCGACTCGTGATCTAAATCGATTCATAGCTAAAGATGATTACGATTATTTTACATAATCTGGCAGTTTGTTTATTGTGATGGCTTGCATGATTTAGCCATCTTCCAAAGACCATGTTTGAAAAGGCAACTTTAAAGGAGCACTGTGTAAGATTCGACTGTTGCTGCTAACACCACTGACTCGTACTAACCCTCAGGTCAAGTATTGATCTAGTCTGAATACTTACAAATAAACAGCATCAACTGATAAACAGACAGTGATTTTATCATTGTGTCTTATTGACTTGAATCTTTAGGTTTAACCAAAAAAGATCTATTTTATGAATATATACCGGTACATTTTCTTTTATATCAAATATATACCTATGTATGTTTAAATAATTTCTACAGATAGATTGTGGTCCTTTGACAGAGAGTAAAACGTTTTAAATCTTGCACAGTGCCCCTTTACACCGGAGAGTTTATGGAGCTGCATGCACGCATCCATTTGTAGTTCCTCCTAGTGGTAGGAGTGTGTATGGCATGGCAGTGAGGTTGCGATGATGGCACGAGATGGGGGAGTGTATTGCATAAGTATCTTTATCTATTGGTTCACTGGGATTTGACTGCACTGAGTAGTGGAGTTATGGACCGTTACTACGCCAGGTTCCGTGGGTTCGAAAGTAATTTTCGACCAGCCAGAGTTTTTCAGTCATTCTGCGCTGTAACTTCCTACTATGCATATCTGAAACAAAGAACGAAAGCATTATTTCAGATCTCTTGTCTTTGGGCTACTTAACGCTCATTCTCATTCTCCACATGCATCTCATTTAGACTCCATACAGGTAACACTTTTAACACTTTAAACGGCGCTCAACCAATGAAACAACAACATATTGAGTATTTTTTCTGTAAGATAAAATACAATGGAAAACAATAAAATATTGATAAAATAATTGCAAAAGGTGAAGGATGGTCTATAATAGAGTCAAGTCTATTATCAAAATATATACATTGGCCTCTTCTCAGTTACCGATTGGTTCATGGATGCATTACGATGGGCTCAGTGATGCAGTATGTTGTCAGGGAGTGTACGGTTAACAAAATGCTCTGTGTTCAAGAAAACAAATACAAATGTATTACCGACTAATCATTTATCCATTCAATGTGTAAACCTGTGTTATGTTACAACTGCAATATCCATTTACGTTCTGACTTAAAACACACAGGCAACAACATGGACGACAACAACGACAAAGAAAACAAAGTGGGAGAACAGGAAGCTTATCACTAGGGGAAAGCCCCTGAATCCTCTGAATAAGAACCAAACGTACGGTCAATCTGATCGGCAAACACCTCCCCGTAGATCATCCAGTAGGGCATGAAGAAGATGTTGCGGGCCAGCATCCAGGAGGGGTCCTCGTTGGGGTTTAAGATGGCCTGACGCGCCACCCCGAAACTCATCAGCACCACCAGCATGATGATCACAAAGTACATCATGTCGATCATCTGTGGAGGGGAGAGAGGGGAGAGGAAGAGAGGGGAGAAGGGAGAGGGGAGAGGGGAGAGGGGGGAAGGGAGAGGGGAGAGGGGGAGAGAGGAGAGGGGGGATGGGAGAGGGGAGAGATGTGGCTGGTTTCAATAGCAAGAAGAAGTGTGATAGTACAGAGATTGCGCCAGGAAGGATTGGAGTGGTTAGAGCCCACAGGGGGCATTAGGGGCTGTGGTAGCTCAGGAGGTTAGCGCAGGTTGCTGGTTCGATTCCCAGCTCCTCTTGGCTCAGTGCCGATGTGTCCCTGAGTGAGTCCCCTGACCCTTACTGCTCCCGAGGAGCTGGCTGTCGTCTTGGTGTATCAATGCGTTGATGAATGTGTGTCTGAAAGTGAGCCAGTTATTGTGAAGCGCTTTGACCTGGCAAAGGTGTGAAGGGCGCTTTACAAAAATCTACACGTAGCTGTCCTTGAGCAAGATGTCTAACCCCCTGACATGTATCTGTATTCACTGTCTAACCTCCTGCCATGTAACTGCATTAACTGTCTAACCCCCTTACATGTCTCTGCATGCACTGTGTAACCCCCTGACATGTCTCTGCATTTACTGTCTAACCCCCTGACATAGCTCTGCAATCAATGTCTAACTGTGCTGGCTGTTAGGAGTGCAGTTTAAGAGATGATGCGTTGCTCTCATACTTTCAGAACGTGACTAATCCCAATTCAATAAGAAAGTGCGTATTAGAGATAGACCACTCGAGGCATTCACATTTTTTGATGATGATCACACAATATGCACCAGTGGATGGATCTCAATTCAATTGCCTGAATTTTAAACTAATGAGAACTCGAAAAAGATTAAACAGAGATTAAATAAATCTCAATAGATTACTCCTCAGTCCCTAATGACATTTTACTTCTCATTTGTAGAAATGAAGACATTATACCCGGAGCGAACCCACCACTAGTCTGACTGCAACCGAAAAAAACAAAAACAAACATAGCTGTTTATGTAAATGAGTCTGTCTACATGGTTTAAAGACAGAGCCCTCTCCTGCTAATCGCTGATTTTCATATCAAAGAGAGCACTCATGACCGGCGGTTCACAGCCCATCTCTGCGATGGTTTGAATGCATTACTGATACCTACTAAGCAGCTTTGATCCCCTAAGTGAACCGGTCTGCATGTTGTTCTGATCAGACAGGCTTGGGACACACTGTCATTACAGGTCGCTGGCAGGACTTTCCAACGGGTCGGGGGGCAATTGATATGCCAAGGTACACCGTGCGGTCCTGTGCTCAGGACAGAACGACTCTGGGAACGCACAGATCGGATAGAAAGCGGAAGGAAGGAATGGGATCAGAGAAAACTGCTCAGACTAAGTGGGGGTCGGACAACGGGGTGGAGAGAAGGAACCAGAGGAAGAAACTAGGGAACAGATAGAGAATAAGAAAGTTAGGAAGAAAGAACAGAAGAAATAAGATAGAGAAAATGAAAAAAGGAAGAGAAAGTCAACGAAAGTAAAAATAAGGAAAGGAGCTCAGGAGGTAGAGGCGTTGACTTGTAATCGGAAGTTTTTTCTAGATCGAACCCCGGCTCCCCCTAGCCGAGTGTCGAGGTGTCCCTGAGCAAGGCACCTCCCCCTTACTGCTCCCGATGAGCTGGCTGTCACTCTGCGTGGTTAACACCGCCGTCGGAGTGTGAATGTGTGAATAAATTATTCTAAGTCGCTTTGGATAATAGTGTCAGCAAAATCCCCATATCGAAAATGTGAAAAGAAACAGTGCGACAAAGAAAGACATGCACAACAAAAACACTGCGTCGTCTCACCATCTTGCCGATCATCATGACGTAGGGCCCCAGGTACTTGTTGACCCCGAAGATGTCCAGCAGCCGGATGTACCAGTAGATGATGTTGACGCAGTAGATGACCCGGCCGTAGCTCATGAAGGGCGGCTCCTGCAGCCGCAGCACCATGCCCACGGAGAAGATGAGGATGGCCATGAGGTCGGTGATGTTCCAGTACTCCTGCAGCCACACCTTCACCTTCTGCAGCAGCTTCCCCGGCTCCGACATCAGGATCTGGACCACACACACACACACACACATATAGGAGGAGGAGGAGGAGGAGGAGGAGGAGGAGGAGGAGGAGGAGGAAGAGGAGGACATTAAGGAAGAGGAGGAGGAGGAGGAGCAGGAGGAGCAGGAGGAGGAGGAGGAAGAGAAGAAGGATGAGGATGAGGAGGAGGATTAGGAGGAAGAGGAGGGGGAGACCAGTAGTAAGCAAAGGAAAGAGAGATAGAGGGGGTTTGTTCATTGGACAATGAGATAGGGAACACAGAAGTTATAACTGCATAGCAGTAGAGGAGAGTAAGTGTGTGTACTACATCAGTCTCGCCTTTGGAGGGCAGTAAAAGATTACGTAATAGACGCTCCAGAGCCCGAAGAGGGTGGGAAATTGATTTGACTAAGGAATGGAATACGGGATTATACAGCCAGGCGTTCTCCTTCCATCCCCTGAAATGATCTGTGGGTCTTATCCTATCTGTCTGTCACCATCTCTACTCACTTGTACACACACTTTTTACTATCATGAGATGTTTGACACACAGATACACAACTACACCCCTCCAAGAACTGCTGTACAATTGGTGTCAGTGTGTAGATTAGCAGCAGCAACAGATGCATGTTGTCTGTAGGTTGTTTGAATAATTATTGTATTTCTATTTTGTGTGTGCAGATGAATTATGCTAATTATGATGAATTACGGTACCATGCATCATTGACTGATCGTAAAATAATGCAATTCACATATATACACACAGACACACACACTCCTCTCGCCTACCTCTCTCATCTTCTCGATGCCGTTGGTGAAGATGTATGCGATGACAATCCATTCCTGGGGAGACGGCCACAGGTCCATCTTCACCAGAACGATGTAGTTGAACAGCATCAGGTAGGCCACGTACGCCATCTGAACAGACACGTTCCTATTGGACTGGGGCTCTACAGGTGTTCTCACACACATGCCAGTGTGTGTGAGAACAATGTAGAAACCCAGTAGAACGCATTTAGAAACACACACTGGCATGTATTCCAGTGTGTGTACGGTCGCCGGTCGGTGTGCTTTTGAATGAGTTGTTGAGTAAACCTGCATATGGTTGTGTGTAATCATAATGCAAAGTGTGGTCAATAGATCTGATTATTTATTTGTGTGTGTCTGTGTGTGCGTAGGTGTGGGAGTCTGCCCACTTCCTTACTTAGCATATGTCGATATGTCAATCCATTGCAAACCAAATGGCCTGAAGCTGTTAATGTGCAGGGATATTGTGTGAACTCCATCCAATAAGGTGAGGCTCTTCAAATGATTGACTCCAATTAAATTGGATTCTAACGCAGCCTTCAAATACAAACTACAATAAAACGAGGGGATCTCAGGAGGACATGTTGCTCTTACATCCACTCCCGGCCCGGACGGCTCGGTTCTATGCTATAGACTATGTTTAGCGAGCCTTTCCTCAGACTCTTACTCGTTCACAGAAGCAATCACACTCTCTCCTCCTAAGGTGAGAGTGGATTTATTTAGTCGAATGACCTGTGGTCGTGGAGGGAGTCTCCAGATTCATTAAGTCCCTTGTTTCCAGATTCATTTAGTCCCTACTTGTCTCCGGGCTCCTTTGCACTGAAGATTTGATAAATAGAACAGCGATGCGGCCATAGCCCTACAGAGCGAGTCCAACACGAAGAGCACTAATGATGGACGTTTGACCCGCAAGCACCCCTGCACCACTTCTGGAGGGCGGGGAGATGATCATATTTACAAGGGTTCTCTTTCCGGAAAAAGGCCAGGAATAATGAGGATGATGGGAATGTAAAAGAGAGAAATGTATTAATTTGCGTTAATAAATAATGAGGAGTATTAGGGTGGTTTTATGAAGAAATGTTTTCATTAGCCAACTAAGTGGAAATTTGGGAGATAGAACGGTTGGCTAATTGGATAACATGTGCGCGCACGCACACATCCACACAAAGACACAGGTTCTAAGAATACATCTCAACAAGCCAGTGCCTTCCTAGAATCCAGTGGTACAAACCAAAATGTATTTCTGTTGCTGCAAAAGGCCGTTGATCAATCTCATACATACGTAAGGTATTTAAATGTAATGTAACGAACCAAAAATGTAGGAGAGCATTACATCACCTCCATTGACAATGTCAATCAGAAAACATCTGAGTAATACTGTATTTACCTGTGGCCATACTCATTAAGACAGTTGGTTACATCCAGAAGAGAACCAGAGATTCTCTTTTCATCTGGTTTGGTTTTTAGCTGTGTTGATTGATTGTTGATTGAGGTGGGACGTGGAAATGGGTAACCACATTTTGCCCAAATATGTATTATTCACCAATGTCTAAAAATGAGTCACAATCTTCAATGTTATTTCTCCTATAACAAACTCACACCTAACAGCTTATTCAAACTATCATTTTGTTCTAAGATCTACAGCTTTGGAACACTGGGAGGTTCCGGTGGCGGTGGCCGGTACTCACCGTGTGGAACCAGAACTTGACGATGGGGGCGTTGTAGAACTCATAGATCTTGCGGCCCATGGGGATAAGCCGATGTCGCTTCTGCACCTCCTCCACGTCCTTCTTCCTCGACGTCTCCGTGGCGACCTTACCCAGCATGGCCTGGGGTGCCGCAAGCCCCCCCCATTACATCGCCGCGAGCCATGAGGGTGAGGAGGGGGGTGGATGTGATGAAGAGAAGTGTGTGTGTGTGTGTGTGTGTGTGTGTGTGTGTGTGTGTGTGTGTGTGTGTGTGTGTGTGTGTGTGTAGGGGGAGAGAGGGGATAAAAGAGATACAGACGAGAGGAACAGATGTATGTGAAACAAACAGGAGAGAGAGAAAGCGTGGGGAGGAGGATGGAGATGGTTGGATAAGAGGAAGTCATTGAAGACAATGAGGAGGTAGTGTGGAGAAGGGAACAGGGTGGGATGAAGAATGGGTTCAAAGAGGTGAAGAGATAGAGAGGAGAGAGAGCGAGAAAAAAAAGAGCAGAAAACAAGGGGAGGGGGGGGGAAGGGGTCTCATCAAGGGCTGTTCCTGAACGTTACAACACCGTCTTTAGAAAAGCAAGCACAGGCAATGTCATCACTCATCATCATGTGATGTGTGTGCGTGAGTGGGTGGGCTGTGACATGTGAGGTGGTGAGGTCAGGTGGGGCCAGGTGAAGACACTTAGGACAACAGGAGATTCACACTCATGGATAGTGTCTCCAACAACGGCAACAAACAAGACAAAGGGGAAGGGAGGGGAGACGGAGGGCTGGACAGAAAAAAGGGGGGGGGGGGGGGGGGGAGAGAAGGAGACGAAGAAGGAAAGGCAGACACAGATATCTCGTTTGTAACCCGGGACACAGTTCTATATCCATGAGAGAGGGTTTGGGCCCCGGTGTGGTTCGATGAGTCATGAACTGATGTCAGCGCCACGCCAGGACTCTGCGGGGGAGTCGCGTCATTGGATTTATCTCGCTTGCCTGGATGCCTTGAGGCAGACTCAGATTAAAGCCTGAGTGCTGGGAACCTCCAAGCCCTACTCTTATCGATCACACCGTGTCAAAGTCGTTTTGTTTAACATGAGGGACATGTTCAACTGCAGTTTTTTTGCCTGAGTTTGTGTCAAGGCAATCGCAGACAGACAGACAGACTGGTTGTCGTTTACCAAGGCAGATGCTTTACTGTGTGCGCCGTATGATGACTTCACTGGGCTGACATGCAAGCCCTCCCCAGGTCAACCGCAGCGAAGGCAAAACACAACCCACGTGTTTCTGAAAACATCTGAGGCATGGGGGCAATCCAATCGTTCCCCCCGTGGTGTGGCAAGCGGTGTGTGTATATCGATATGAATCTCGGTACGATTCATGTGCTCTCTGGTTATCAGGAGTGCATCTCAACAGCCAAGCAGCCAGCGCAACTGCAGATAAAACGTCCTCCCTTGCGAACGCCTGGCTGGACCGCGTTGTTCTCGCTGGGACAGAACCTTGTGGGTTCCAGGTATCCCGCGGTGGCAGATTCACCACAGTTGCGCTGGCACACCTGTTCGGCCGGACATAATGCACATGCAGGAGGATGGGCGGCGGGATGGGCATGCGTTCCACTGCAATCACTAGATCACTCGCGTGGTCGGGCGAACGTAACGAGAGGCTGCATCGTGGTCGATCCCAGTCTTTCGACGCACGAGGGAGAAGGCGAATCGTGATCCGTCTGTGTGCGAGCGGGGTTTTGGATCGGAGTGGAACGCTGCCCGAATCCCGGCGGCACACATCCGCGTGGTCCGTGCGGACGGACTCGCACCGGGGCTGGCGGTGCCGCTCTGCACTGGGTGAAGAGGGGGGGCTGGCTCAGACCCCTGCATGATTTAAACCCTGCAGCGGCGGCGGTGGCGGCGGCGGGCGCGTTACGTAACGCCAGAGCCGCACGCCACCCCCCCCCCACCTCTTCCTGCAGCGGACATGCCGAGTGTGGCGCTGCAGCAGGCGAGCACGGGACGGGAGACAGAAAGAGAGAGAGTGAGGGGGGGACTGGAATAGAGTGGGAGTGGGAGAGAGCAAGAGAGAGAGAGAGAGAGAGAGAGAGAGAGAGAGAGAGAGAGAGAGAGAGAGAGAGAGAGAGAGAGAGAGAGAGAGAGAGAGAGAGAGAGAGAGATAGAGAGAGAGGGAGAGAGAGAGGGAGAGGGAGGGAGGAAGAGATATGAGTGAAAGACTGGGAGAGAGAGAGGATGAGAGGGTGAAAGAGAGACTGGGAGAGAGAGAGACGATGAGATAAGAGCGAGAGGAAGAGAGAGTGAAAGAGAGACTGGGAGAGAGGGATAGAGAGAAAGAGGAGACTGGGAGAGAGTGGGAGAGAGATAGAGGAAAAGAGAGACTGGGAGAGAGACTGGGAGAGAGCGACTGGGAGAGAGAGACTGGGAGATAGAGGGGGGAGCGAACGACCATCGAACAGTACTGTACCTCGAGCAGAACTGAGCTAGAGAGAAAGGCAGATAGACGGATGGAGAAATACAACAAGAGGGCTGGCGAGATGATGGACAGGGGGGGAGAGCTGAAGCAAACCAAAAGGGAACCCAACAGAAAGACGAACCCAGGTAGCAGCGTAGAGAGCAAAGAATCTCACGTGCAAGACACAGAGAGCGAGAGAGAGAGAGAAAGAGAAAGAAAGAGAGAGACAGACAAATAAAGAGAGATAGCGAGGAAGAGCGAGAGTCAAAGAGAGAGAGAGAGAGAGAGAGAGAGAGAGAGAGAGAGAGAGAGAGAGAGAGAGAGAGAGAGAGAGAGAGAGAGAGAGAGAGAGAGAGAGAGAGAGAGAGAGAGAGAGAGAGAGAGACAAAAGGAACGTACACACAAGGAGCCACCAGAGGAGGCAACAAAACCGAGACGCTACAACTCCACAACCAACGTCCTCTCTGAGACGACAAGAGACAGGAAAGGTTGTTGCTGGCAGAAAGCCACCAGGGTTTAGTGTGTGTGTGTGTGTGTGTGTGTGTTTCTACAATCAACGCAATGTGCTTTGGTCGAGGCTCAGTTAGAGCCAAGTGGCAGTCCTAAAGTGTATAAGGCGTCATGTGATGTGGTATATAGTATGTGATGCAGGTCTGAGGTGGGTTCTCTCACCACGGAGTTGTACTGCGCCTCACAGTATGACCTTACTGTGAACTCCATGTCCTCCTCTTCCTTCTCCTTGGCGGGCTTCTCGGGCTCCTCCTCCTCCTTCTCCTGCAGGAAGGACTCCTGCTGGTCCTGGGGCATGTAGGACATCTCGTCCTTGTTCTTGAACTCCAGGCTAAGGATGGACGGCGGCAGCAGCAGGCCCAGGATGACCTGGGCGGGGGGGCACAGGGAGGATGTGCAGATGAAGTGGGGGTGGGTGGTGGAGGGGATGGAGGGGTCGGGTGGGTTGGAGATATTAGACGTGGCAAAGTAGGATTGATGGCAGGGATATTGCCGAAGCGAAATGTATTACTCTTAAATGCGATGGACACAGACACACAAACGTACACCAACACGTGCACGCACACACGCACAAACCCTTACACAAACACACACCACCATATATACAATCCATGAGAAATGATGCACAACACTGAGGTCTGTCTTGGGGCTTTGGGAGGATCAGTGTGGACTCCAGTGGTATCACAGGCCCAGATGCCCAGACGCTCCCCGCTCCCAGAGAGAAATGAATGATGCAGGACAGGCACTTAGAGCAGATAAAGAAGGCCAGCCGGCTGTAAACACTTCAGAGACATAATCATCAAACTGGAAACGAGAGCGATGGGGAACTTGTGTGTGTGTGTGTGTGCGGGTGTGTAGTGTGCGGGTGTGTGTGTGTGTGAGAGTGTGCGGATGTGTGTGTGTGTGTGCGTGGCAAGCCCGTAGGGGGAATAGAACTACAAGGATATGGTGGAAGATGAGAGTGAAGGGGATGGTTAAGTGTACTTTTTGCTTTACCTTTGCAGTTTTATATTTTTGTAATTTTTGGAAAAAGCAGAAGAATCTGCGAGGTTATGTCTTATTTTCTCTGGCATATGCGTCTGGCCTGCCCCGGTTTAGACAGATGTCCAGCAGACCTGGCCGGGAACGGGTCATTCATAAACATTTATCTGAGACGGGGCGGGTCTAATACGGCGTCTGTACAGATGAGCGCCCAATGGGAGCGCCGTTAGGTCATTTAAATACATGTTTCATTACTCTGATTGGTGATCATCGTTTCTGGCTCCGGACACAGGCCTTTTGGTCTGTGGACGTTGTATAGTGTGAGATGCCGACTCCCACCCCCCCAGGAGGAACAGAACTCTGTGTCTTTAAGTGATCTGTGGTCATTCATCCAAACGCGAACATGTGTGAAGGACACCAATACTCTAACCACTTCCCAGCCCTACTGACCCAGTTTGCAAACTTGTGTATCACTGCCCTGACTACAGTGTATCCTCACGCCGGACTACACGGTCAACTGTGCCTGCGTATCAATCTGAGAATCGGCGTGTTTTATGTGTGTACGCGTTGCGTGTGTGTGAGCTACGTTTGTCGTTGCCATGGAAGCTGGAGGAGAGAGGTCTCCTCGCTCTCCTCCCGTGCGCCCGTTCCCCGCCTGTACCTTCAAGCCCGAGTTCTTGCGCATACGTAGGCGTCCCATCCACATGTCGGTCAGCAGCATCTGGCTGCACGTGTGAGCGATGAAGTCCCGGTGCTTGGCCGCCACCGCCAGCTGCAGGCAGGTGGCGTTGCTCCAGTTCTTCAGCTCGTACGTGAGCAGCTTCATGGCCATCTGCTCGTCCTGCTTGTAGGACTGGTCCAGAAGCTCCACGGCCAGCTGGGCGAACTCTCTGTCGGAGGCACCACCACCGGACAGGAGAGGAGAGGGGGACCACAGACACACAAGTAGAGAGATCCATGACATGTTGATGTAACAGAGGGTTTGGGACTTAGGGAGAGAAAAACAGAGCTTTGGTGATCTATGTGTCTACATTGATACAAGGAGGGACGCGACCCCCATACAAATACCAATGTCCATATGACTAGGTCAAACTATTCAACACAAGGATCACAGATCAACGGAGGATCAACGGACAGATGGCAAGTGCAGGCACAACCAGAATGGTGCTTTATAGGGTTTAATGCGGTAGATCATGAGAGGACATTACATTGACTCGAATGGCTTGATCCCTGACATCCAGGAGGTGGCCTGCTATCTACAGGTATGAAGTGAGTGAGTAATGACCACATGAAATACAGACAAACCTGATTATACCCACTACACAAGAGAGTTGGATGGCAAAATACTGTTGACGCTATTGACGTTATAGAAATGCCGTTATAGTGTGTGAATGTGCATGGGTAGGATGAGTGGCTGCTAAATGTTTATTATATTCAATATATGCCTCAAATTAAAACGTATTTCCACTTTTTCAATAGGTTATTGCATTATTCTCACATGTTATTAAGTGGCTGTGCTGCTACTTCTCCTCTATGTATGTCATGCAGCCTACCTTGTGGCTGACTAGAGTTGTGCTATACAGGTCAGACAGCAGCTGAGGAACTAGGTAGGCATATATTTATGTCTGTGCGTGCATGTGTGCATGAGTGTGTTAGTGTAGTTTGCGTGTGCATGTGTGTGTCTGTGTGAATATGAAGTTTGAGCGTTTTATATTTGACTGTGTGTGTGTGTGAATATGAAGTTTGAGTGTGTATGTGTGTATGTCAGAAAGCTAGTGTTTGTGTATGTGTGTGTGTTTATGTGTGTCTGTGTGTGGTGTTTGTTTGCGTGCGCGTGCCAGCCTATATGGGCTGAGCGGTGTGGTCAGAAGTTGCTACAGTCTAGACTCCCAGCACAATTCTTCATTAATCATTTAGCGTGGAGAACTTCACCACTCTGTAGGCCTAGATAGATCTAATCACTCTCTCTACTCTCATCTGAAAGCTAAAGCACAGAACTCGCTGTGATCACATGATCAGACGGAGAGGATCAGAGGGAGGCAGGGAGACGTCTGCACGTGTCTCGTGTATGTATGCGTAATCTCAGCATAAGCTGATTGCTTCCACCTGAGATTAGCACAAAAGCACATGGGGTCTGGAGCATGTGTATTGGGAGAATATGGTGGTGAGGAGACTGTTGTTGCATTCAAAAACTACATGTTCCCCCCCCCGTGGGCTTGTTCCTTATCATCGTGAGACCGTCCATATATTGAAGTTTGTGTTTTGCAACAAATATCAGTCTGACCTCGGCTGGGCTGCAATTGATTTTCGCATACAGGCTTGGCATTACATCGATATCATTACAAAAACAGTACATAACTGAGTGATGACCACACTCTCTTCGCTTGGTAAAGCAAAAACATCTTCTCCTCCGAGAGAGGTCTTCAATGCAGAGATCTGTTCATATTTTAACATTACTTTTGATCGCTCTGTCGGTTCTCTACACTTTCCTCGAGGTCCACCATGTTTGTTTATTCTGCGGCGTTCCTACCCTTAACGCCGATTGGCCCTGTCTTTGTGATCAGGCCGGCCCGACCTGCAGAGACAACCTGCTACGTGATCTCAAAAGATGGCGGCGGTCTCACTGAGACGTCCCCCCACCTGGAGTTATGGTTGAGCTCCTGGGAGATGTCGTCCACCATGTCGTTCTCCGACGCCTCGTGGGCCATGGCTTTGCACAGCTTGCAGGCCACCAGGGCCTTGGCCATGGCCTCCTCGCCGTGCTGCCAGAAGAAGAGCGCCATCTTCTGGCGCTTCATGAGCACGGCCCACACCATGAGCTCGTGGAAGGGGAAGGGGAAGTGGTTGATCTCCGGGTCGTCCAGGTCGATGTCCACCTCCTCCTCCCGCTTGCGGGTGGTCTTCTGCCGGCCGCGGCGTATCGGCATGTCGTCCTAGCGGAGAGCCAGGATAAGCGATGGAGACTGGGTTAGGCAGAGGGCGGTCTGAGGACTGGGTTAGGCAGAGGGCGGTCTGAGGACTGGGTTAGGCAGAGGGCGGTCGGAGGACTGGGTTAGGCAGAGGGCGGTCTGAGGACTGGGTTAGGCAGAGGGCGCTCTGAGGACTGGGTTCTTAAGGTTATAAACAGACACTGGGATAGCTACTTACTGTAGCAGCAAAGTTCAGAGAGTAAACTGAAAGTTCAAACTAAAATAACCTGCCACTAAAAATAAACTAAATTGCTTTATAATAAGAAGAGTAATTATACAAAGATTTTAATCAAGATAATTATGATACTGGTTTGATGCATTTTCATTTTCTAATGAAACAATTTTCTTATTCAAATTAAATAAGCAACCTGACTTATGAAAGGACTGCGTTGTACATTGATAAACGGGTAAGGGAGTAAATGGCTTCAAACCATTGCGAAAATTTAACAAAGTTAACAAGCTACTACTCAACAAAACAATATAGACAACAAAACAAAATTTCAAACAAAACAATCAAATCCAGGGTGGATCTCTCTGGCCACGGTGGGCCTATTCATGAACTAATGGCACTGCAGACTAGCTCTATGTTCCTCAGGAGACATCTGCTGTCAGCTTGTACCACTAATGCCCCCCCCTGCCACAGTTATACTGATGATGGGGTCCTCAGAGGAACAATCACACAGACAACTGAGGAACGCGTTGGTGAAAAGTGCATTTCTTTTTGATTCCTGACAACTGACATTATAATTAGTGAACTCTCGTGGAACATTTGAAGAGTAATTGCAACCTTCGTTGTTTTAGCAAAAAACATGAAGGGCATCACATTTGACATTTGAGAAGCGGAAAATCGATTTATTTAAAGTTAATGGCAGTCACTTGTACGTTTAGAGCTGAATTTAGGACTTAGAAGGACTACCAGAGGAGAAAGAGGGTTAGGCAGATTTGAAAGAGGCATAAGGGTATGAATGGACAGGTATGCGCACACACACACACAAAAGACAAAGTTTTGACCAAGGTCAGACAAACGCTTTTAACATAAAGGAAACACAGATGTCTCAGAGATGAATTGCAATCACACGCCGTGATTCCAGCTTTTATGATACTGGCAGTTTTGCTTACGATGTGTATACTGTGATAAACCACACACACACACACACACACACATGAGTATAGAGATCATGAGGCCGTTTTGGATCACTGATTATCTATTGGGCTGAATCGACCGGCGTGCTCCGCTGGGGGTCATTCCATGAGTCGTACACAAGCCGTTAAAACACGTCTCTGGAGTCAACCCGTATGCATGTGGTCGTAACCTTCAACATTCACATCCCAAACTTACAGAGTGAGGTGTATGTGTTAGTGTGCGGCACGGTGTAAGCGTGTGCACACTTTAGAAAGTTATATGTATGCCACACACAACACACACACACACACAGTGATTGACTCAGAGCTGTTTTAACGCATTTGACGCTCATATCATGACGAGACGGACACTTTGTAGACAAAGGACAAGAACAACACTGACGCAACGATATAGCCGCCATGGTATTGACACTCACCTCCATCCCCAGCAGTTTCAGGGCTTTGGGCTGGAAAAGCAACAAACAAGAACATACACAGAACAAGAGCTGGTCGGGTGGGATTGATAAGAGTGATCGTCTCCGTTAGCAGAGAGCAACTGACGGACAGACTGACATGCTGATGCCTAGAGATGGGACAACCTTATACACAATATGCTGTCACCTCTTCTTCCCATACTTATCTTGTACATTTCAATGCGTGGGCTGCTTTCTACACAGGTGGCGTTTGTGTATCAGAAAGAGCACTTTGCAGACATCAGGGATTTAGTTTTTCCCCTGTTTAACATGTGCCTGTTGGTAATGTAGAACCAGTGCTCTGGTAACTGTATTGAGGCAGGAGGCATGTATGAATTATGTATTCATGAACCATCATCTGGGAGGATAAAAATAGCACAGGTCTCCTGTAGGGATGTTGATATTCGCATCAATTTCGAGGCTTTGTTTTTAGTGCACGTGTGTGTGTGTGTGTGTGTGTGTGATAGAGAGGGAGAGCAATAGAGAGAGGGAGAGCACGAGAGAGAGAGAGAGAGAGAGAGAGAGAGAGAGAGAGAGAGAGAGAGAGATAGAGGGAGAGGGAGGGAGGGAAGGAGGGAGAGAGGGAGACACAGAGAGAGAGAGGGAGAGCACAAGAGAGAGAGGGAGAGCACAAGAGAGAGAGAGGGAGAGAGAGAGAAGGAGGGACCGAGGGAGAGGGAGGATGGGAGAGAGGGAGAGAGAGAGGGAGAGGGAGGGAGAGGGAGAGAATGAGAGAGAGAGAGAGAGAGAGAGAGAGAGAGAGAGAGAGAGAGAGGGAGAGAGAGAGCGTGGAAGCGCACGAAAGAGAGCAAGAGAGAGAGGGAGCGAGAGAAAGAGAGAAAGGTAGTGTGGGAGCACTAACATGGACCCATTTCATCTGGAAAAAGGTGGATAATAAACTCAAATTATTTGAGGGGTCTCTCGCTCTCTTTGTTCATCTCTCCATCAGTTTTTTTTCTTCACATTTTCCTCCCCACTTTGTTTTCCCTCCCGCTGTCACTCCCCCACACACTCACACACGTTTGCATGCACACAACACAAGTATGTGTGTGGCCGCCCACACGCACATCGTGCACAGACACACACACCCACACACAAGCACACACACAACACATACGCAGACACAGTGCATTTTCGAGCAGAGATACAATGTCCCGGACACAGCTGTGCACAATTCTATTTCCATCACACATGTGGCAGTGTTGGGTGGCGTAAGGGAATCAGACTCTGCAGCCACAGAAAAGCATGTGAGAGCTTATCAAAGATAAACCCAAAAAGAATGGTTGCATCGTTAGAGGGCTGGCGAATGGAGAATTATGTGATTGCGTAAGTCACGGTTCAAAGCTTAAATCAACAAGAAATGTACGATTTATCACGGTGCATAGTGGCGTCAGCGATGAATAATAATGAATGAATCTGATTCTGATGTGAGGGAGATAGTTCTGTCAGCTATCAATATGGAGCCAGAGGAACCAGATGCTCCAGCTTCAGCAGCTGAGGCGTTTGTTATTGTTTTTGAGTTTGTGCTTCAGGGGAAAGGCATACAATATGCTCAGGAAAACCTTGGTTCTCACGAGCTTGACATCCACTGTTTATTGAAAGTGCATTTCAGTGTCAATGTTTTGCTGCTGTGCACCGTTTCCAAAATATCAAATAAACCGTTAACTTGCTTGCAGAATGTGGTAAATGGTACAGCCTCTTACGCTGTTACCTTTACGATACACATTATGTGCAAGCCGGCACCCAATTATATCCAATGTCAATATTCAGTCTGTGTATCGCCACACATTATGCACAGACACAGGAACATAACCGCGATGCAGCACAAATGCATTCATGGCTATTTTACTAACATGAATATCTTTGTTGTGCTCGAATCAATACGTGTTACCGTGGTATGTCAGAGCAGTGAGAACAATAATGGGATTAAGGATGATCCACCTACTCTCTTGGGACCAAACAGATTGTGGTACAGAGTCCTGAACCTCTTCCTGGTGTAGTTGCAGCGGTAAGCTCCGCCCATTAGGTATTCAATCACCAGGCCGATGTCGATGAGGCTGATGCGGTAGTCCGGGGGCAGGTTTCCCTGGAACATGAACACACACCTCGTCAGATCAGACCCGGGTAATCGCTTGAACAGACAAAACACAAACACAAAGGTATACCACACGCACCATACACACTCTCACACACACACACACACACGCACAACCGCACACCAAAATCCACACACGTTTTTGTTTGTTTTTTTGGCTATGAAAGAAATCATGATTAGCGGATTCACCTTGAAGTAGATCCAACTGAACCCTGGGTATTCTCGCTTGGAAAGAGCACACAAGGTCAGTGAGTATGCTGCGTTGTATGCAGTGGACACTAGGACCATGGGGAATGATGCAACACACGGAACCCCTGGGAGAAGACCTCTGATCTCTCTCTCTCTCTCTCTCTCTCTCTCTCTCTTTGTTTGGTCTTGAATTGAGACCTCACATTTCCATAGCGGTTGCGTTGGGATCTTTACGTTTGGATGCTGTTGAAGGTGTTCCGCTCGCCCTGATATTCATTTCAAACCGCTCGTTCTGTCTTTTCCTGAGACCTTTGTTCAGCGGCTTATTGTGGCTTGGAAAACTTGCCTCAAATCGTATCTTATATCATCTGTGTGGGGATAAAGTGGTGAAGGGAAGGAAAGACTGAAAGCCGGGGTTCAAGATGAGGGTATATTTATATGTGGGGGAAAGGATAAGGTGACCTTGTTTACAGTGAGGGAAAGAACAAGATCTTGTCAGAGAGGTTCAGTGCAGTTTGGGGTGTCGTGAATAGGGGGAGATAAAAGGTGATACAAGAAAAAATGGGGTAAAGGATAGAAAATGAAGAAATGAAGAGAATAAAGGAGTGGTAAGTGAATATTAATCCTAAAGGAGGAGGGGGCAAGACAGAGGGGAAGATGAACAGATAACAACAACTCTATAAGAGGTGGAGGAAGATCACCTGTGACTGGAAACACATTGCCTCTTCCCCACTCTAGACACCGACCACCAAAATAAACCATTATTACGCCACCACACCAATAGTCACCTAACATGCACCCAGAAGACCTGGGCACTCCCCCACCCCCCACCCCAGTCCACCCACATTTACAACTAGCTTGCCTTAATGAATCACAGACTCAGTACAGACTCAGGGAAGTATGGTCTGGATGTCTCAATTGAAAAGGGTGTAATTTTTTTAGTTTGTATTTTTGCTGTATTTTCCTTCAGAGAAGCCTTGGTGCTCCAAGGCCACATTGACCACAAGGCCACAGGCCTTTGCCATACAGATCTCCGATATCGTTCTACATATGTCAACTAATTAAAACAGGATTCCCTCCATCTCTGTGTGTAAGTGTTTGGCATGCTGCGTATGCACAGACGCCCGTGGCCCCGGTTACTCTGTGTCACGGTGATTGGCGTCCTGTACTGTGGTGTGACTGCCAGGTCAATCTCAGCGTGAACAGGCATTCCACTCACCTCACACCCTGAGATCTGACAACTCCAACATGGTCCAGTGTTGCTGTTGTGTGAATGTTCTCTGCATTGTATGAATGGTGCTGTAGCTCAGGTATTGCTATACACGTCCTCGGTCTCATGCTGTTTCTTGGGAATGTCGAAATTTATTTGCTTCCATTGTAGCATTCCCGTCATTGCAGGGAGTTAAGTTAACTGATTTCATAGTTTTTAAAACTAAAGATGTCTGGGTCTTTTGCTTGTGAGGGACATGAAGAAGTACTAGTATTAGTCGACACTAGTCCTCAAACATTAACACATTACGTCCCTACCTTGAGATAAAACACATACAAACCACAAATGGCTTGAAAATGAACCAGCTTGTGTTTTTCTATTTGGAAAGAGAGTGATAAAGAGCGGAAATGCTGGTTGTGTGTAGATTTAGCCTCGGGGGGAAGCAATGGAATAGTATCTGAATCACACCGGGATACTATCAACATAACACTCACAACGTCACTAGAGAATACTTGCACCAAGCACTCATCCATGGGTATTTGTGGCTCCTTCGCTGTGTAGACATGCAACGTTTTCCAATGTTTTGGTTGCCAGAAACAATCCCTTCCATAGCAGCTTGAGACCCAACTCAAGTGTTTCTCTACTGCAGGGACATTAGGGCTTATTCTCCAAGTGGCCATCTCAATTCTAAACGCCTGCTGGGTGGGTGGGGGGGTCGGGGGGGACTGAATGCAGGTTTCCACATTCACGATGGGTGGGACAATGAGGGCTTACACCAGCGAGGCTCCGTAGGAGCGGGCTGTAGCGGTGTCAAACACACGGTAATTAATGGACCCATCTCCACGTTAATGGTGGTCACCCTGACGTCGCCACACCGCCCCTCAGCCAGTGTGCCGCCGGCCGTCGAGGGCAGAGGATGTGGACATGCGCTGAATTTAAAAACCATCCTTATGCACAGCAGCAACACAGACCGGATTAGATGTCAGCAGTCAGGCCGCGGGAGTTATTTTGAAATGATGCAAGCTTCACATGATCATCTGTAACACTTTCACTGTACATCGCCGAATATATATAGATATATATTTTAATATATACACGACAATTGTATACACACATCAAGGTTGAAACGGAGATCCGACAGTGAATAATGTGAACAGCGATACATGAGACTTCACGGGATTTCATTCCAGTGCCGTCGGTTGGTTTGATGGCTTTTTTTACAGTCTTGTTGATGAGACAGCATCTGTGGTGCTTTTGGTACTACAAGGGTAGTGAGCATGTACATGCATTAGAGGGGGGGAAGCGAAGAGAAGCCGCTAACACGTTGAGTGTTACACAGCCACGGCAGACGGCAGCTTCTGCTGAAAGACGAGAGCCAGTCTCTATGTGCCATCAGCACACACGCCCGCACACACACCCACAGGCACACACACACACACACACACACACACACACACACACACACACACACACACACACACACACACACACACACACACACACACACACACACACACAGGCATACGTGAACTCAAACAAACACACAAACACACAAACACATACAGAGGCATACGCACACACACATACACACAAACACACCCACAGGCATACGCACTCGGGCAAACAAACACACACCGCAGCCAAAGGCAGAAGACACATGATACACCATCTGTAAATGTCTCCCACCAAAACTTGACACATTCTGCACACGCACTTGAAGCGCACTTACCCTATTTACACTAGGTACACACACACACAGACTCTCACACATACGCACACACACATCCAGACAGACCATTTTACTTTCGCGCACACACAGAAGAAGCCGATGGTTGTGTGTACTTTGTGTGTCTACACAGCCACAGTTTCAGCGTGGGCACTGCGGTGGCATGGCGTCGTCCTACCTTTTTGACATCTCTGACGAGGTGGGAGAGGGTGTTGGATGGTCCGTGTCTCTGGAGGAACAAAAACAGACCCCATCAGAACAGAACTGAGCTCCATCAGATCAGAACTCTGCTCTAAACAGACCCTGGCCTTCCAACAGAACAGAACTGAGCTCCATCAGAACTGAGCTCAATCAGAACAGAACTGAGATCTATACAGACCCAGGCCTTCAAACAGAAGACAACTGAGCTCCATCAGAACACAACTGAGCTCCATCAGAACACAACTGAGCTCTATACAGACCCAGGCCTTCAAACAGAACGTAACTCAGCTCTATGCAGATCCAGACCTTCCAACAGAACACAACGTAGGTTTTAACAGTCCCAGGCCATCCAACAGAACACAACTCAGCTCCATCAGAACCCAACTCAGCTCCATGTAGACCAAGGCCGTCTTTCCTGCAGAAAGGTACACCGAGGCCGACGGGAATCGAACCAGGAACCTGAGCCATCAGACACGGAGTAAAACACCATCGGCAGTACAACACTTTTCTGCCTCTACTCGTCGTCTCCTAATAGGAAACAACGTGCGCCATGTTCTGCCATGATAAGAGAAATCATCAGGACAGGAGGCATGTCATGTACCAGCGCGCTGTGATGAGTATTTAAGAGGTGTGCATGGCTTAATGTAGTGAGCACTAACAGAGGGCCGGGGGTGTGTGCATAGGGCTCTGATGGGAGTGTGTGCATCTTTAAAGACAGGGCTGCCAGCCACACTCTATTACAGGACCTATAACAGGTCCCCACCCCCACCCCACCCCCCGGTCGGAGGATCAAGAGTTTATGGAGCCCATCGTCGGGATATAGACTATCTTAGACAGCGCGCCATCCGTTTCCCTGATCTCTCTTGTAAGACACGGCCTACGATGTAATTACTAACCGCCCCGTCCGGTTTGTCTCACTTCCTGCCAACTGCTCTGTCGTTGTGCCCTCTGTCTAGCTAATGGAGACCAGTTTGCAGTACTAGCAGTGTCGTTCTCTGGAGAGGGATCCTTATCCAGTGCTTTCACCAGGTTACTCTCGGTTTGTATACACAGCGCTTCTCTTTAAGCTAAAAAGGCACATTTCTTAATTTTTTTTATTATGGATTTGATGTTATCGACGCTTTTTCTTTTGTTTACTTTGTTTAGTTTGAAACTTGTATGATGCCACCCTCACCTTTAGCAAAATAATGGAAAGAGTGTTGGATGGTTCGTGTTTCTGAAGGACCAACAACAGACCGTGTCTATCAGAACACAAATAAGCTCCATACAGAGCCAGGTCCTCTATCAGAACAGAACTCAGCTCCACAGAGACCCATACCGCCTATCACAACAGAACTCAGCTCCACAGAGACCCAAACCGCCTATCAGAACAGAACTCAGCTCCACAGAGACCCAAACCGCCTATCAGAACAGAAATCAGAGCTCCATGGAGATCCATACCGCCTATCAGAACAGAACTCAGAGCTCCATGGAGACCCATACCGCCTATCACAACAGAACTCAGAGCTCCACCACACCAGTTTATAAACAGGCAGCAGTGTGAACAATTTCTTTCATTCGCCACCTTCGAGTTGGTTTTTGCCAAAGCGACTTACAGGTTAAGCTGAGAGGAACTCAAGCACACACAGTCAATATTGAGGTTCAGAGGTGCCTGATGCCCAGTTCTTTGTGTTTGAGTGCAGAGAAGTGTAGAGTGTGTGTGTATGGGTGGGCCTGTGTGTGTGTGCGCGCATGTATGTGTATGTATGCTTGAATGTGTGCGTGCGTGTGTTTGTGTGTGTCTGTGTGTGCGTGTGTGTGTGACCATGCGTCTATGTGTGTGCGTGTGTGTTTGCGTGTGTGTCTGTCTGTGTGTGTATGTGTGTGTGTGTGTGTGTGTGTGTGAGTGTGTGTGTATGGATGGGCATATGTGTTTTTGCGCACCTTTGTGTATGTGTGTGAAAGTGTGCGTGTGTGTGTGTGTGTGTGTGTGTGTGTGTGTGTGTGTGTGTGTGTGTGTGTGTGTGTGTGTGTGTGTGTGTGTGTGTGTGTGTGTGTGTGTGTCTGTGTCTGTGTCTGTGTATGTGTGAGCCTGTGTGTGTGTGCATTTGTGAGTCTCATTACCGTGTTGTAGAGCTCCTCCAGGCGGGACAGGGTGAGGAAGCGGTGCATGCTGACTCCGTTCTCGATCAGCAGCTTGACAAAGTCCACTCTGTCCAGCACCAGGGCATCCAGCATGGACTGCTCCAGGGAGCCCACCTGCAAGCACGCCACAGCACCACACACATGCACACACTGTCATCCAAATGGTACGGTTTGTATGCTGTGTTTACAGGGGCCGAGCCCTTATACTGCTGCACCAGAATAAAAAGAGAAACAAATTGTTGTATTAATAGACTGTAAGAGTCTCACAGTATTCAAACTGTTGTAAGATCACTCCTTTGTGCCAAAGTCTGTTTCTTTGTCATTGATATCTGACTTATGTAAAATCCATCCATCCACCGCAACAAAGAAATCTAATTTTGTTCCCGGACCTGTGATTCAGATAAGGTCATAACCAAATATGGATGTTTGTTCGTGCATCACCACAAACACAAACTCCTTAGTAATAACTGGCATTTGTGGTACCTTAATTTAGACTTTTCTTTTGCATTTTGGGTGACTTAGTGAATCACGCAATGCAAACCTACTCAAAGGCAATGTAAGAGTTTTTTTTTCTTTTTCTATTAATGTTAAACCACGAGCAATCACTGATATTTGGTCAGAAACAGTAACATTGGTCTCCCAGAATAGTAAGTAAAAAAGTAATAATATTGAAAAAACAAAAATCATTGGCCCGTTGCCAAAGGGTCCATGGCCCGGTACCGTTCGCGACCCGGTGGTTGAGAACCGCTTTTATAGATAGATTACTAATATACGTTCGTAGTAACTATGGGAACAATAGATATCACAAGCACAGCTATTAGAATACCCTGCTTCGGTTGGCCTATAAAATGTCAAAGAAGATGAGGAAGGAAGACATTTGGAAAAAAACTCACAAGAAATCCCTCAAAGAAAATACACAGAAGAGGAAGGTATGTGAGATGCTTACTGGCCACTGTTGTCCGTAGATGAAGATCTGGCTGCGGGCGATGTCCACCCGGTTCCAGGCCAGAGCCAGACTCAGCTGGTCCGGGGCCGACGCATTAGCACCTGGGAGACAGGAGGGAACCGACGGAGGAGATATGGAGGTTATGGACTGTTGTTAATGAGCTCTGGTTTGAAAGGCTCATTAATGTTAGTACACTGTCCTGTCCACTTGGTGGTGATTGCGACACTGCACTGAAGAGGTTTTTATCTCCTCTTTCATCTAGAATCAGTTGGTTCCTCACAGCGTTGTCAGGACTAGGGATGTTTGCACAGGGTTGAAACTAAGTGGATTAATTTTAGATGCTGCAGCCACTGGGGGCAACTCAAAAAGTCCTCAAATGGGGACAGTGAAGGGCTTGCACTAGCCATAAATTAACACGCCGACCCAGCGTCAGAATAGCACAATATTTTGCTTCTAAAAAACCTTGGCCCCAGAGAAATGATTTGCTAAAGGATTTCAAGCTCATTAGCAGTATTGAATCTTCATTACTATTAAAGCTCATTCTTTTGTTCGGACTTGAGAAGCTTAAAATCTCAACAATAAAAACAAAATATGAATTCCAATAAATACACACTAAGAGACCCCCCTGCAATATCTAGTGATATAGGAGTAACGTTTACATAAGCCACCCTTACAGTGAATACAGATACTTCAACAGCAGGTTGCTGCAGGATACAAAAGGTTACGCTGAGGACGATGGGAATCAAACCCAGAACTCGCACCATGCAACACAGAGTTAAACACCCCCACCAGTATTTCACTTTTCTGCCTCTGCTCATCATCTCCTCATTTTAATCAACAATCACCAAATTCCAATATTAACTGAGGTTCACCTTATCCCAATATTAACTGACGCTCAACATATTCCTATATGACAACGTTTACCGTGTCACAATGTTAAGGAACGGTTCCCACATTCCAATATTAATCAACCAGCACCGTATTCCCACATGAATCAACGTTCATCATACTCTATTTTGTAATGAATAAGTTAAAGCGTATGGCGGCCCATCGTGTACCACGTTGAGATGTGTATTTAAGAGGTTTGCATGGCTTAATGAAGAGAGCACTAACAGAGGCCCCTTGAAGCGTGCAGAGCACTCTAATGGGGGAGTGTGTGCGTCCTTAAAGGCAGGGCAGCCCTCCCCTAAGGTCCCGGTGTCTATTTTTCCCTGTGTCTCGCTGTTACGTTGCTGATATGCAGTACTGGCAGCATCTTTCTCTAGAGAGAGAGCATTAAAGGTTGTATCGGCGATGTTGGGTGACGTCACTTTTGTTGGTAGTTGAAGCGAGATCCCAAACAAACAAAGCCAGCTCGCCCCTCCCTTCCGGGTTTCGTGCATCCAGAAAAAACTATCATGAACGCAGCGCATATCCCACAACACCCACCCCATGTCTGTGATTTGTTGGAATACTATTTATTTTGGTTTTGAGTGGTTGGTAGTACCATTTGTTTTTGTGTACAATCTTGGAGCATAGGCTGCCTACAGAGACGCCTTTTTTTGATGGCCTGCTTCTGGGGGGGGGGGGCAGCTAGTGGATCGTGAGGAAAGATCAGATGGATATAATAATTTATGTTTCAGCCTAGCAACGCTGATGCAACCTTGAATTCCGTGGTATTATCAAGTGACTCTCTGTTTGAATGCAGCACCGCATCTCTCTCTGCCATAAAGGTCAACTTGTTAATGTTTTAGCATTTCTATCAGGTGGATTTTATGTTAGGGCCGCTATGTCTTTTGTTTGTTTGGTTTCAAACTCGTGAAATGCTACTAAGGAAGGGAAGGAAGGACAATAGGAAGGAAATGAGGACGGACGGTAGGGAGGGAGGATGTAAGGAAGGAAGGGAATAAGGGAGTGAGGGAGGAAAGAAGGAATGAAGGAAATCAAGAAGGAAAGAAAAACATGAAAATGTCCGACTACGTTAAATAAGGGTCAATCATGAAGACAAGATGAAAAACGCAATATAGCAAATTGCGAAATGAACAAAGGAACGAGAATTGGATGCAAAACATGGGCATTATCTTCCATCTCTCGATGCTGCGGCATATGAATAATGTAGAATGTATCCTCCCCTCGTTCTCTATGTCATAGCACCCTCTCTAACTTCTAGATTTATTCCCTTTTTTCCTCCTTAATCGCGCTCATAATCGCCCTGCTTTCCTCTTTCCCATACACCCAGGAGGTTTTTTCCCCTGAGAGCAGAAAACTGCCGCCTTAGCAGAATAGCAGGGACTGTATATCTGGTGGCAGACTTAAGGCGACAGGAGAAGAAGCTGCCGCAGAGAAATGCTCTGTGTACTCTCAGAAACCAGAGGAAGAAGAGGGAGCAGGCAAGGAGCACGCAGCCCGTCTCCAGAAGAACATGCAACCATGAAACAGTGTTGCATGGTTGTGATCAGTTTTAGAGTGATGCAGACACCGGTGGCTTCCCGGATGCTTCTGGAAGCTGGTTGCTTTGACTGCCTTACTATTCTGCTCTGGCTGCAGTCTTGCAGGCTTAATCCCTCATTTTCAGCGTTTTTTCCTTGGCAACAGTAATATCCTACCTAATTTGTAGAAGCTACTCTGCAGGTGTTGCATCCATTCTTTATGCAACAGATAGTCCAGGTCCTTGATTCCTATTGGCTCTAAGCCGTTAAAGGGGCCCTATTATGCCATTTTTTACTGTTTATTATTTAATTTGTTTGACCTCATAGATTTGATTTACAACAATAAAGGGTTGTCTAGGGCATTATTTTTTCTCCTAGTATCCGAGTATTACCGAGTATATACCCCTATGTGAAACACCCTGTTGCTTAGAATTTTGAGGCATTTAGAATCTTGGCGCTGACGTCATTTCAGGCAATCTGTCACTCTGTCTACTATGGCTTCGGTGCTACCTTACCAATTATATATTATAATTAACAGATATATTATAACTCACCAATTATATATTATAACTCACCTTACCAATTATATATATTGATACAAAGGGGGGCCTAAATCCAGCGATCTGATTGATGAACTGTTGTATAATGAGCGTATACATAACTGCTATGACGCCCGATCATTTTGTGAAAGTTTGCATATCACTCCGCTGCGCGTCGGGGCCGGACAACGCCCCTTAACAGTGGCACATACCACAGCCTGTCGTGATCTATTGCTTAAATATATATATATATATATAATTTATGTATAATTTATATATATTAGGGGTGTGACGATACACTCAGCTCACGAGACGAGACGAGACACGATATTCGGTTCACGAGAACGAGACGAGACGAGATTTTAAGAAAACTACAATGACAAAATATATGACTGGACCAACAGACTTTTATTTAACCGAGTTACACATGCATTTTGAAATGTTTGATTATAACTCTTTACATGCATGAAATTGAAACTAAAACTAAAATTTATAAAAGTTGATGTAAAATAAATAATTCTATTTTTTCAATTGCAAACAATAATATGTGCAAAACCAAATCAAAATTCTACTCCGTCAATACAGAGTGCAAATAGTGCAAACAGAGTCTGATCAAGTATGTCACTGACAACTTCGTGTCTTATCAGTCACTCTACTGCCATTCATAATTTCCGCCGGGTACCCAAAGTGCTGCCAAACAAATGATTTAAAAGTGGCGGGGGGGTCTTCGATGGTAATACGGGTATTTTCCGACGTCATTCTGGCTGCCTATGCCTGCTTCCCCTGCTTCCCCTCCTTCTCCTCCTCTTCTTCTTTTCCTTCTCCTACGTTAGGTTCTGCCAGGCTAGACGTAGCAAAGGCGCATTACTGCCCCTTGAGGCCACAAATAGAAGTTTAGATAGCTCACAAATCTCGCGAAACAGATTTTTAACCCGACGGGTGATATCGTAGAGTTTAATCTCGCGAGATCTCGTGGCACGAGATCTCGTCACACCCCTAATATATATACATAATTTATATATAATATATAAATAGTATTATGTCTTTCTGTCCATTTACTTCCCTACTCAAACTCTGTTTTGCAATCTGATCCATTCCCCCCGACCCAGCGTGTCCAGGAACGCAGCAAAAGTTGATGACGCTCTCCCATTGACTCCCAGCAAAAGTACATGCTTACGTCACCATGTACCGGAAGTAAAAGAAAGCCGCGGAGAGAATCCTAACGAGCCGTTTCTAGGCAGCTCGGTAACAGTGATTTGCGGTAGTCATTTACTCCCCCTTCTGGGAATTTTATGTTATTGTAACTTTGCCAACCATTTATATAACCCAAAACATATGTAAAGCGCAATAGGTGACGGAAAAAACGGAAAAGCATAATAGGACCCCTTTAAGTACTCAAAGCAAACACCTGTGACCGCATAACAATTCATTTTTGGTATTAATGAACCTGTATGCTAGCCTGTGTTGCTTAGCATCCATTTTGCTGTCTTGAGGAACTACATCGCTTGGTGGAGCAGGGATGATTGGTTTCCAGTACATGATAACACATTAGGTTGCTTTGTTTATTTGTGAAACCTTTTTATGTCTATCTTAACCTTTTTATAATAGTTTTATAACTCTGCATCGTGATGTGCCAAGCAATGCGAAGCGGGGG